>NC_089226.1:15947695-16131963 GCF_963924675.1 Phocoena phocoena
AACTTTTAGGAAAAGAGCAGGAGAAATTTTTGGAATCTAGAGCTAGGCAAAGACTTCTCAGACTTGATATCAAAGACAGAATTCATAGAAAGAAAATTTGATAAATTGGACTTCATGAAAACTAAAAACTTTTGCTCTGCTAAAGACTGTGTTAAAAAAATGAAAAGATAAACTACAGACTGGGAGAAAATGTTTGTGAACCACATGTCCAACAAAAGACTATTGTCTATAATATATGAAGAACTCTGAAACTCAATAGTGAAAAAAAAACAATTAGTAAATGACAGAAGACATGCAAAGACATTTGACTGACAAGGATATGCAGATGGCACATAAGCACAGGAAGAGATGTTCAGCATTAGTTATTCGGGATTCAAAGTAGAGCCTCAATGAGATATCCTAAAAAAAAAAAAAAAAAGGTTAATTTAAAAAGAAGAAAAAAATAATACATGAACATTATTAAATTTGGTACATGCAAAAAGGAAGACTAAAGAAGAAAACAAAAACCACAAGTGATCTCGCTACCTGTATATAACTTCCACTAACATTTTGTTGTTTTACACCTTTTTCTTTTTTGACTCTATGCATTTTAATTTTACATAATTAACTGAATATGGGGGTTGTGTCCTGCTCTTTTCAACAAACATTATCATGAATTTTTTTTGTATCACTGAAAATTATCCATGAACATAATTTTAATAACTTTAATATTCATTGTATGGATGTACTATAATTTATTTAGCCATTCCTCTCATACATTTTAAGTATTTTTGCCAAATTAAACAATATTGTCTAGAGATGCATATTTGAGTAATTAAACTATTAAAATACAAGGAGGTGATTACTGTAAACACCAGGATAGTGGATACTTTGGAGGACAGAGAAGGGTTACGATTGGGATGAGGCACAAAGAGAAGCTCCCGGGGTGGCTGGCAGCATTCTGTTTCTTTCTTTCTTTTTTTTTTTTTTAAATGTTACTCTTTTGTTCTTCTTGCCCTTTTTATTTATTTATTTATGGCTGCGTTGGGTCTTCGTTGCTGTGCGCAGGCTTTCTCTAGCGGTGAGTGGGGGCTGCTCTTCGTTGTGGTGCACAGGCTTCTCACTGCGGTGGCTTCTCTTGTTGCGGAGCATGGGCTCTAGGCGCATGGGCTTCAGTAGTTGTGGCACACGGGCTCAGTAGTTGTGGCTCACAGGCTCTAGAGTGCAGGCTCAGTAGTTGTGGCGCACGGGCTTAGTTGCTCCGCGGCATGTGGGATCTTCCTGGACCAGGATCGAACCCGTGTCCCCTGCATTGGCAGGCGAATTCTTAACCACTGCACCACCAGGGAAGTCCCAGCATTCTATTTCTTGACCCGGATGTCAGTTACAAAGAATATTCACATTAGCTTATCAAGCTTTTACTTTTTCTTTCTGTATCCATGTTTTGTTTTATAATAAAACTATCTTTTTATGAAGGAAAAAAATTTTCATTCTGTTGCTATTATAAATAATCCTGTGATGAACATTTTTGTTTATAAACCACTGTAGGATTTCTGATTCCTTCCTTAGAATAGACTCTTCGATGTGGAATTACTGTGTCATCGGGTGTGGGTATCTTACAGGCTTTTGAAAACTTTCACACATTGCCAAATATGAATACCTTACAGAAATATTGTTTCAGTGTACGTCCCCTCATACTCCCCTTTCTTTGTAAAACTTTATTCTTTAGTTTCTTTCTTTTTTAATTGCAGTAACTCCTGCTCTTTCTTTTTTATTTATTTATTTATTCATTCATTCATTCATTTGGCTGTGCCGAGTCTTCCTGGCAGCATGCGGGATCTAGCTCCCCGACCAGGGATGGAACCCAGGGCCCCGCATTGGGGGCACGGAGTCTCAACCAGTGGACCACCAGGGAAGTGCCCCCCTGCTCTTTCTTGAATTCTCTTTTCTCTAGGTTTCCAAACATCTTATCTTGGCTCTCCTCCTACAACTCTTTTTCTCAGTCTTCCAACATTGCTTCTCTTTATCCCTTAAATATTTGGGTTCATTAATGTTCCCTTCTCAGTCTCCTCTATTTATATTCTTTCTGGGCTAAGCAGCGACGGTTCCATGTCTTCAGCTACAACTTACACTCACATGACTCCTAAATCCCATACCTCTTCTGAGTTTTAGGGTGCTGTTTTAGGGTGCAGTTTCTAACTGTATCTTGGACATCTTGACCTTATGCCACATAGGTATCACAGGCTTAATTCAGTTACCTAAAACAGAACTCATTATTTATCTAACCAAAACAGCTTCTCCTTCTTCACCCAGTAGTATAAGCCAGAAATCTGAGTTAGCCTAGATTACTCCTTGAACCTTGCCTGGCGACTTCTTGTCAATCACTAAGTTTTAAGATCCTGTTTTCAAGATAGACTTCTGATTTGTTACCTGCCCTTCATTCTCCTTTTCACTGCCTTCATTGAGGCACTCATATTTTTTGTACTACTGCAGTAGAGTTTTAACTGATTTTCCTGTTTCTGGCCTTTTATCCCTAAGTTCCAACCTTCACACTAAAACCAGTTTGATCTTTTTAAAGCATAAATTTCAGCATGTTACTCACCTTCACTGTCTTCTATCTCCAGTAAAACAAAGCCCATTTTCCTTAGCATTGCATCAATAAGCCTGGTCTTGATTGCCATGGCCCCTACCTGTTTTCTGTCTCCTTCACGGGTGGTGCCTGATTTGGCTCCTAGTCATGCTGAGCTAGTTTCCTCAATATATTATATGTGAATTTTCTGGCCTTTGCCCCTCTTGTTTTTATTTCCTACGCGCCCCCTACCTCCTCTATCTACTGGCCAGATTTCTTTCATGGTTCAAGATTCAGGTAACATTATAACCTCCTATGGGAAACTTTCTTGCCCTCTATAGGAAGAGTTAAGGACTTCCTCATCTGTGTTCCCATTGTGCCACATACCCATTTCTTTTTGCCACTTCCTACGCTGGTATCTTTTTTTTTAGGGATTAATCATTCCTTGACCATTATGCTAGATTGTAATATACACTTCTTTACCACCTAAAGCAGGCATACCCTTTCTGTTTCCTTAAGAAGAGAATGGTGTGCAACACATAGATGTTGAATAAATATTTCTTCACTAGATAAAGGAATGAATAGACGAAAGGTTTCATGAATGAAGGATTTCATGCTGATAAATGAAAAAAGGTTTAACTTTTAAGGAAAATCACAGAATTTAGAGTCATAGCACTTGAATTTGAGTCCTACCATTATTTCTTACTGTCTTCATAATTTTAGGCAATTCATTTCCTTTCTCTGAGCTTCAGTTCTTTTGCAAAGTGGAGGCAATCATAGTAGTAGTAATAATAATACAAGTGCTTTTTAAACAATAAATACTCTGTAAATTTTAGTTAGTATTATTATCAGTAATAAAAAGCATCCTGTATGTTCAGGCTGCATGTGTGTAATACACTATCTTCATTGAAATAAGAGGAGAACTACTCAGAACTTAGGGAGGACACCTATCAGTTACAAGACAGTTTAGTTTACCTTACTTTGCTATAATTTGGTTGCATTATTGACCCATTGCTTTACTTTTGCATTGTCTCATCTCATGTTTAGACACTGAAGATGGGTTAGGGTGAGTCATTTTCAGAAAACAGTCTTCCCTGAAAGTACTCCATATGCTTATTGTCTGTGATGTGAAATTTCCAGGGTGATGAACAATGCAGATGTTAACAGAGTTCCATGCTATTTTCTAACGTGGTTTGACTTTTCTAACCATTGTCAGTGACAAACTTGTGTACTACTAGTCCACCCTGTTTTCCATGTTTTCTATACAGAGATGTATAGTTAGAACAGTGATGAGTAATATGTTTTCCAGAAATGCTACTATAACCTTTAAGTCTAGATGGGTAGATTGAGCATTTAAAGCTATAGCTTGTTCACTGCTTCTGGATGACTATATTTTCCTACCAAATGAATCACTTTATGAATATACATGAGCTTATAAACACGACTTTAAAAAGAAATTTTTGTGTTCTGAAAAAGAAATTACGTTGGTAGTATTTTCCAAGGGTTGTTTTTTTTGGAGGGGCTGGGGGTGAGAAGAAGCTTTCCATTAGTCTTAGAAATTCTTTGAATAATATATATATACACACACTTTTTTCCCCATTCATGCTACATTTTAATGACGTCTCTGGCTTTATTTTCTCCATCCTTTTTTCCATCTGGTTACTTAAATTCACTGTTTCCTCCTCACACTTTACGCAGGTGAAACAGCAATGACTCATTTTAGGCTTATGAGTGGGGACGCTCAGTGGCTGGAGGGCCAGTAGATGTGAGAGCACTAAATGGTCAGCACCCAGGTGGTAAGGCTTGTGGCAGAGATAATGCCCATTCAGTCTTTTATTAATGTATAATTTGTAGGTTAGATTACTTTGTCCATGGAGTTCAACCATGTATTGCTTTGACCTGGAGTTCAACCATGTATTGCTTTGCAACATTTTTAACCGTTAAAAATAACGGTTGTGTTCTGATCAATGCATATACCCTCAAGTTATTATTCAGCACCATTGTAGGCTTTTATTTTTTTCTTCAGCACATCAATAGCACACAGCAGCTCAGAATGGTCAAAATTGTTTCATTAGTACCTTAGTGAGCATTCACAGCATATCATCGTGCAAAATGCAAGTACCCCCTTTATCTGTGTTTCCCCTTTTTGGCTTGCAGAGACTGTAAATTCCTTGCATTTACATTTATTTCATGTAATCTTAAAGATTTTGATTTATGCATGGTACAATTTTGTTTTCCTGATAAAAATGGTTATTATAAAACCCAAGTTTGAGAATTCAATAAGAATGGTCTGGCAGTGAACACAAGTATTGTGTGAAGTCGTGAGAAAAGCCTTGGAGAGGCTGTCAGGAGCCTCTAGTTCCAGGTGTGGTGGTGCTCTTAACTCACCGTGTTGTCTTGGCTTATAATAACCTGACAATAAAAATAACACCTTATTGGGAATTCCTTGGTGGTCCAGTGGTTAGGACTCTGAGCTTTCATTGCTGTGGGCGTGGGTTCAGTCCCTGGTTGGGGAACTAAGATCCCACAAGCCACGTGGTGGCCAAAAACAAGACAAAAAAACACCATATTGTATGTAATGCTCTGCTGTTTACAAAGGAATTTTATAGAAAATACTGGGCAGAGATATGATTATACCAATTTTATAATGAGGAAACGTGAAGAGTTTAAGAGATTTGCTCAAGGTCATACACCTGGCAAGGGCTAGGACCAGAATTGACTTTTATTCCATGGTCTCCTTTTTAGTTACGCCATACTGCCTCTCATCTTACTTTTAATTGTATAGTGAAGGGTTGGACCAGATCAGTGATTTTTTTCAAGCTCTATTTACCCAGAGTCCCAGGATTCTGTAGAGTAGCCTCCTGGTTTGCTTGTGAATAAGGATAGAAACATGGGGAAAGCTGTTCAGACTGGGCACAGAGTGGAAATGTGGGGTGTGGTGGTGGCTGCACATTTCCAAATGACCTGTGGGTCTTTTTCTGCATCTGTTATTATTGATGGATGATTCTGTGTCTTTTTAGTGTGATGGGGCAAAAAGAAGGCGGAAAGTCATCTGAAAGTTTGAAAACAACCACATTAGATGGTTTCTAAGGTCATGTTTCAGCCTAGGAGACTGAAATACATTGCAGCTTTAACTTCGGTAGTGTCACCAGATGAGCCCATGGGAACATTGCAACCTTACATCAGTTTAGTGTTATAAAGCACTACTAGAAGCCCTGTTTATCATCCAAGATAGTCTGTTCTTACATGCTGAAGTGGCTATATTTAGTAGTCTTTAGGGAAGAGGCGAATGTCAGAAATGAACATGGGTAATTACATTTATGTAGCCAGTGTTGGTAATACTTTTTTTTTTTTAAGACTGCTAGTAAGAATGGCTGACTTCGTAGTTGCACTGGAGTTAGCTATTTTAAAAAATGAACACGTTGTAATTTAGCTTACACTAGTTATCTTGGGCGTCACTTGTGTTTTCTCCGACATGCCAATGGTTAAACCTGGCATTTCTATCAAGAAGGAACTCCCCCCCGCCGCCAACCCCTTTTTAAAATTTCAGAATAAAAGGTGTTTTTATTAACCCTTGAAATAGAGATCCTGTTATGTACTCATTTCTGGGTTTACTTCTGAACAAAATAGAGCTGGCTTTTCAGCTAAAATATTCTTTTAGCTACTTGCTGATGAAAGTGGCAATTTCCATTTGTGATATAAATCATTTACATTTGTACCATTTTACATTCCTCACTTGCTCTGTACAATCTGATAAGCATCTCACTGACAATTATGAGAGACTAATTTGGGCCATGTGGTTACCAATGAAATTTCAATTCATTTCTTCTTAATCTGCCTCAGAGGAGACATCTATGCTTTTTTCCATGATGCCTTTGACACAGGGATGGTTTGTGTTACTTTGCCTGTTATCTGAGGCAACTCTAGTTGATGAACATGGTTTACATGCTCACAGTCAGATGCAATTCTCCACACTGCCCTGAGACCCTCTCCTTTCTGCTTAGTGGAGGCTGTGAAGGCCCCGTGGCCACTTGATTCCCTAGGGATTACTTAGTGCACAGAAGTTGGAGATGACAGGCTGAGGAAAAAAAGAGCAAGTTTTTCAACTGGGATTTTTGTCTTTTTGTGGTGTGATATGGGGCTTCCCCTTGGTGCTTCCTAACTCAAGTGTTTGGTTATTAAATAATCATCTTTGATGTTTGTATTTTTTAGGTAAAATTTGCATACTGGGCAATGCACAGATCTTCAGTATACAATTCAGTGAGATTTGATAAATGTTATAACCACCATCTTAATCAAGATAGAACATTTCTGTCATCCACGTGGTTCTCTTGTGCTTTCCTCTAGTCAGTTCCCAGACATATTTACTTGTATAATAAAAAAGATTTTGACATGCCCAAGTACAAAATGATCAGGACTTTGTTTCTTTAGCAACTGGTAGTATAAATAATACAAAGTAAAATTTACTTAAAACTATTTTTTTTGGTAGTAAAGCCTGTATATATAGGCAGAAGGTCTTCCTTAACCAATTAATACAATTTTTGATAATAATTGACAAAGTGGTAAGCAAAGCAGCCCTGCTACCTTTGGTATAGACTTTATATCTTAAAACATAGTCTCTTATGTGTGAAATTGAGAATTGAGAGGTGCTTTCTATACTAAGGTGGAAAACAGAGGCTTCAGGCAGTCTTTTTTGAGTAGTCTGTATACCAAGTGAAAGGCAGAGAGGACATTGGCCCAGGGGCCAGGTCCTCACTTTTTTTTTTTTTTGTATCCTCAGGGCGTCTCCCCCTATTTGTAAAACCTCATTTACCTCACTAGGCTGTTATGGGCATTGGTTAATGTTTGGAAAATTCTGGGTAAGGAGTCGTTTCTGTCCATTTGCTCTTTACCAAGGAGATTGAGCAAACGCGTACTACGTGGTTGACCTTTGATAAGCACCACTCCTTCTCAGCCCAAGTTGATCCCATTTTTCTTTTGTGCAAATAGTTCTGGAGGTTTAATGTTTGTTTTTCACTACACATGCAGTGTGCTTGCTCTTCTTGTGGAGAAACTGCCCAAATGACCGTGGATGACCCAGGCTCTTCTCAAGGGTGTGTGCTTTGTGAGAACTGGCCAAGTTGGCTGTGACACTTACTTTTTCTGAACAAACGAATATATAGTTTCATCTGGCTCCTGGAGTCAAGCCTCTGGTTTGGGAGGTTGTTTTTCTTTTTTGTGTCGTTGTTTCTGTTTTAACTAGTGGTTCGGGTGGTTGAGGTAGGGCTTTTCTTTGGGGAAGGTGCCACTTTGAACTTCCCTTCCCTTTCAGGTAGAAATAGTGTAGCCCCTTAGGGGTCAGTAGTATCAGTAAGTACTTGTTTTGTAGCCTATTCTTTGATTAAGGAAAATACAGGGGCAGAAAATGATTTTGTTTTGTAGTTCTGCTATTAGTTAACAACGATTCCTTGAGATCTCTCTTTCTCTAATATTGAGCACAGTGTTTATTAGTGTTATCCATGTACATTTTGGAAAAAGTATTTTTATTTATTATTTTTATTTCATACTGAGGAAAGAAGAAGCAACATCAGCCCTCTGTTCTGCTAAGCCTGAAGTCCTATTAGTAGGATAGTTTCAGGTTAATAGAGATTATGTGTCTGGTCCCGGTAATATATGTCTCTGGAGAGGAAGGTCACAGCAAAATGATACAAATGAATGAGTACTGAAGAATGGAAATGTGATATGAAATTCCTGCAGGCTTCCTAATCCAACCCCTATCTTGTGTCAAGGGAGATGGAATTGACGTCACTGTGCCTTACATAAGGCCACTGATCTACAGTTTCACTGCTCCTGAAATTGTGTGGGGCATATGAGGCTTATGTTTAATTGGTTCGATGTGTGCCTATTGGAAACCTCTATACCACTTAAATTCAAAATAGCAAATTTCCCTTTATTCTTCGAAAGGATTATTAAGGGAACAAAAAAATCGTTTAAAATACTGTTCCAGGGCTTTCCTGGTGGCACAGTGGTTACGAATCCAATGCAGGGGACATGGGTTCAAGCCCTGGTCCGGGAAGATCCCACATGACGTGGAATATCTAAGCCCGTGTGCCCCAACTACTGAGCCTGCGCTCCAGAGCCTGCGAGCTACAACTACTGAGCCCGCACGCCTAGAGCCCGTGCTTTACAACAAGAGAAGGCACCGCAATGAGAAGCCTGCGCACCACAATGAAGAGTAGCGCCGGCTTGCCGCAACTAGAGAAAAGCCTGCGCGCAGCAACGAAGACCCAACGCAGCCAAAAATGAAATGAAATAAAATGAAATTTATTTAAAAATAAATAAATAAATAAAATAAAATACTCTTCCAGTGATTTCAGGTTTTTTTTTTTTTAACCTGTTCTATTAGTTTAGTCTTGTGGTTATGTGGCACCTAAGCATTAAGTTGTGACCCTTAATAATTATTATTCACAATTATTTACAGTTTTTGGATTTGTCCAAACCTAAAGTACAATATAAATTAAAGTTTATCTCAGTCTTTTTAGTAGTTTCTAATTCTTAAAAGGACATTGCTAGATAATTAATATAATTTCCCAATTAAATTAGCTTCATTCTTGCCCCAGTTGATCACCTGTTGGCCAACTTCAAGAATGTTAAGGATCCTTAAAAAAAAAAAAAAAAGGGAATATTAGTTTCCTGATATACTGTCCGTTTTGAACTTCAGTGATTAAAGTTTCAGATTCTTTTCTTGGAAAATGTCATTTCCAGTATCTGCCTTATCACTTAGAAACCTTTGTAACTGCAGGATTTTGCTGTTGACTTCCCTAAAGTTAAACATTATTGCTTAGTAGTGAACAAAATCAGAACGAATGAGAATTTGGCCCTAAAGGAGCTAAAATCTACATTTTGCAGTCTGTTATGGAAAGGTTGATTTCTAAGCTTTAATAGTGGGAGGAGAGGAGGAGAGGAGGAGATTTTGATTTCTCATGAGCTTTGTTAATCGTGAATGTCTTAACTGTTTATTATGGGAACTTTGTTTTGAACTCTCTTTGTAATTATTTACTAATAAAACTGCCCCTTACTGTGACCTTCAGTAGGTCATTTCTAGTCTTTGGACTGTTTTTTGTTGTTGTTGTTGGTTTTTTGTTCGTTTTATTTTGTTTTGTCTTTTTTTCTCTCTCTCTTTTAATATACTTTATTTTTTAGAGCAGTTTCAGGTTCAAAGCAAAATTGAGTGGAAGGTACTATAGATATTTCTTGTATACCTTTTACCCCAACTGATGCATCGCCTCTCCCATTATCAGTATCCCCCACCAGAGTGGTACATTTGTTATAATTGATGATCCTACATTGACGCATCATTATTACCCAAAGTCCCACAGTTTACTTTAGAGATCCCTCTTGGTGTTGTACATTCTGTGGGTTTGGACAAACATATAATGACATGTATTCAGCATTATAGGTTGTATCATGCAGAATAGTTTCACTGCCTTAAAAATCCTGTGGATCCACCTATTTATTGCTCCCTCTCCCTAACCCTAACAACCACAAATTATTTTACTATCTCCATAAATTTGCTTTTTTTCAGAATGTCGTATTATAATTGGAATCATGGAGTATGTAGCCTGTTTAGATTGGTTTCTTTCACTTAGCAGTATGCATTTAAGTTTCCTCCATGTCTTTTAATGGCTTGATAGCTCATTTCTTTGTATTACTGAATAATATTCCACTGTATGGTTGTACCACAGTTTAATTATCCATTTACCCACTGATGGACAGCTCAGTTGCTTCCAAGTTTTGGCAGTTACGAATAAGGCTGCTATAAATATCCATGTGCAGTTTTTCATGTGGACCTAAATTTTCAACTCATTTGGGTAAATACCAAGGAGCACAATTATTGATTGTATAGTAAGAGTATGTTTAGTTTTGTAAGAAACTGCCAAACTGTCTTCCAAAGTTGGCTGTACCATTTTGCATTCCCACCAGCAATGAATGAGAGTTCCTATTACTCTCCATCCTTGCCAGCATTTGATGACGGTGTTCTAGATTTTTGCCACTTTAATAGGTATGTAGTGATATTCCGTTGCTGTTTTAATTTGCATTTTTCTGATGACATGTTATGTAGAGCATCTCTTCACGTGCTTATTTACCATCTGTGTATTTTCTTCGGTGAGGTGTCGGTTAAGGTCTTCAGCCCAATTTTAGATCAGATTTTTTCATTTTTATTTTATTTTATTATTATTATTTTTTGCGGTATGCGGGCCTCTCACTGTTGTGGCCTCTCCCGTTGCCGGGCACAGGCTCCGGACGCGCAGGCTCAGCGGCCACGGCTCACGGGCCCAGCCGCTCCGCGGCATGTGGGATCCTCCCGGACCGGGGCACGAACCCGTGTCCCCTGCATCGGCAGGCAGACTCTCAACAACTCGCCACCAGGGAAGCCCAGATTTTTTTAATTTTTTTTTTTTTTTTTTTGCAGTATGCGGGCCTCTCACTGTTGTGGCCTCTCCCATTGCGGAGCACAGGCTCCCGACGCGCAGGCCCAGTGGCCATGGCTCATGGGCCCAGCCGCTCTGCGGCATGTGGGATCTTCCCAGACCGGGGCACGAACCCGTGTCCCCTGCATCGGCAGGCGGACTCTCAACCACTGCACCACCAGGGAAGCCCTTTTTAAATTTTATTTATTTATTTATTTCGGTTGTGCCTGTCTTAGTTGCGGCAGGAGGGCTCCTTAGTTGCGGCATGCATGTGGGATCTAGTTCCCTGACCAGGGATCATACCCGCATCCCCTGCATTGGAAGGTGGATTCTTAACCACTGCACCACCAGGGAAGACCCCAGATCAGATGTTTTTTAATTGTTGAGTTTAAATTAGAGTTCTTTGTATGTTTTGGATAATAGTCCTTTGTCAGACTTGTCTTTGCAAATATTTTCTCCCAGTCTGCGGTTTGTCTTCTCATTCTCTTGAGGCATCACATTTTTCCATTTGTAAAATTAGGACTTCTATTATGATGGCTAGGGTCCATTACATTTCTGAGATTCTGCAGTCTACTCATTTCCTTTAAAATGTTATAATAATCCAGTCTTTCACATTTTCAGAATTGCTGTTCTCTGAGGCATATGGTCATAGCATTTCTTTTTCTTCTTGCTTTCTTCCCAGCAACATTTGCCTACTTGCTGAGGATTGGAGTTGATTGGACTGACAGGGGGCTCTTTCTTTCCTGTTGTTCTATTTGTATTACACCTAAAGCTTCTATAAAGATGATTAAGGTCAGGTCCTGCCATCAAAAATAATACGTTTTAGGACTAGGTCAATGGTATTTGATGAGTGACGCTCTCATTTGGAGTTGTCATTTGGTCAGAATTAGTGAGTACTATTGTATTTAGGTGTCAGCTGCAGGTTTTCCCCTAAGGTGCTCTTCAGTTTTCACATTATCTGGGATTTCATCCTTTCTTCTCCTACCCTCTCATATTTTATGCCAATTTAGGGGCTCATATTTTATGCCAATTTAGAGGCATCGTCTCTTCCTACGTCCTAAATGAAAGGTAGGGTATGAAGTATTCATAGTTTCGTGTTCCGTGGTATTTTCTTCTCTATGCTTGATTTACCCATATCTAAAATAATACTGCACGATAGCTTAATAATACCGTATATTTGGTATGTTACCACTCAGCAAGTGCTTTTACAAACATTCTTTTTTGTTTTTTGTTTTTTTTTGCGGTATGCGGGCCTCTGTTGCGGCCTCTCCCGTTGCGGAGCACAGGCTCCGGACGCGCAGGCCCAGCGTCCATGGCTCACGGGCCCAGCCGCTCTGCGGCATGTGGGATCTTCCCGGACCGGGGCACGAACCCGTGTTCCCTGCGTCGGCAGGCGGACTCTCAATCACTGCGCCACCAGGGAAGCCCACAAACATTGTTTTATTTGAACTTCATGATATGCTATGTAGCTAGGCAGGAATTTTCTTAGTTTGACAGATGAAGGAACTGAGATTTGGAGACATTAAGTAATTTGCTCAAGGCCAAGTAGCTAACATTGAAATCCACATTGTCTGCCTCCAGGAGCTGTGTGCTTTCTCATATATGGGATTTAATTGCTTCTACCTCCTTTGGCTGTAAAGGAGCTATACAACCAGTTTATTTTCTGTGGGGTAATGACGTATTCAGTCAGGAGTCAGACTGCTTTTGCTTTCATATGTGACTGCTTCATGCTCACAGGTACTTTGATTCTCCCAAAGTGTGTCAAATCAATTCAATAGTTTCTTGCCTTTAAAAAAAAAAAAAAGCTTATAATATGTTTTATTGGTGCTTACTATGTACTTAGCCTGTGCTTAGCTCTTTTAAAACCTATTTTTGGGGAAAGAAAATAGACATACTGAAAAGTACAAAATAAAATTAATAAAAAAAAATTAATGTACAGCTTTGTGAATCGTTATAATATAAATACTCATGTGTACCACACACAGGTCAAGAAATAGAACATCTCTAGCATGTTAGAAGCCAGCTTCTTGTGTACAAACATGTTAACTTTTTGATATTCACTTCTTTGCTTTTCTTCATGGTTTTGCCTCCTAAATGTGCCTCTTTAAACAATACAGTTTGCCTAGTTTCTGGCTTTATGTAATTGGAATTACAAAATACGTATGCTTCTTTTGCCCAGTTTTAGGTTTTGTCTATATGTTATAACAATAGTTTGTTCTTTTTCTTTGCTGTATAGTATTCCATTGCAGGAATATACCACAATTTATTCCTTCTACTGTTAGTGGACATTTGAGGTGGTTTCCAATTTGTAGCTATTACAAATTTGCTGTCAGGAACATTCTTATATATGTATTCTGGTACATATCAGCCTCACTGGGACATACACCCAGAAATGAAGTTATTACTAGGTCGTGAGATTTCCTTATTTTCAGTTTTACTCAATATTGCCCAACTTTTTTCTAAGGTAGTTGTAGTAGTTCATTTTCTCACCAGTGGTATAGGAGAGTTCCTATTGTTCTACGTCTTCTTCAACACTTGTTATTGTCAAACTTTAAAAATTTTGGCTATATAATGGGAGTGTTGTGGTATCTCATTGTGATTTTAGTTTGCATTTCCTCAATTAATAGTAGGAGCACCTCTTCATGAGTTTTATTTGCCATTTGTGATGTCTGATTCTCTTGCAGATTTTTCTCTTCAGCTATTTGTCTGTTTCTCTTATTGACTTGTGATAGTTCTTTATATATTTTGGATAGGAGCCCTTTTGTTTTTGTTTGTACCTGTAACATATACCTTTTTGACTTGCCTTTTCACTCTTAATGGTGTCTTTTGATAAACAAGTTCTTACTTTTAATGTAATGAAATTTAGTAGTATTTTCCTGTAAGATTAGTGCTTTCTGTATCTTGTTTGTGACATAAAGTCATGAGGATAACCTCTAATATTAGCTTCTAAAAGTTTTATTGCTTTACCTTTAACATTTAAATTTCTTAAGAGCTGAAATTATTAGACCATTAAGTGTTGATTAGGTGTAATTAGTGGATAAGTATTCATCGTAACTTCAGCTATATAGAAGAGTCAGTGGAAGACACAAAGATATATAGGGCATGGATCCTGCCCTAAAATAATCTGCATTCTATTTGTGTAGATGAGGCCCTTAGCAGTCAGCATCATGTAATAAACAGAACACTGGACTGAGAATCTAGAGACTTATATTTCATTCTAGAGGCCTGGCTATGACATTACCTTTGTGACTTTAGGCAGCTCTTTTCCTTCTTGAGGTCTAAGTTTCAAAAATAAACTGTTTCGGGCTTCCCTGGTGGTACATGGTTAAGAATCCGCCTGCCAATGCAGGGGACACGGGTTCGAACCCTGGCCTGGGAAGATCCCACATGCCGCGGAGCAACTGGGCCCGTGAGCCACAACTACTGAGCCTGCGTGTGTGGAGCCTGTGATCCGCAACAGGAGAGGCCGAGATAGTGAGACGCCCGCGCACCACGATGAAGAGTGGCCCCCGCTCGCCGCAACTAGAGAAAGCCCTCTCAGAGAAATGAAGACCCAGCACAGCCAAAAATTAATTAATTAATTAATTAAAACCCCCCAAAAAAACCCCCATAGTAACCGTTTTTTTGGTTGACTCATATAATGTAATTTAATGAAGTGGGGTAGATAACCTTGGCCTTCCTCCGTAGGAATAGCATTTAAACACTTAAAGGAAAAGTTCAATAGGACAGTGGCCTTGGGGACAGGGAGTGGGAGCACAGTTGGCATATGACCCAATAAGCCAACAGAGAGGAAAGAAGAGTCCCACACTAAGCTGAGAGAACCCTGGTGATGTAATAGGCACAGGCCTTGGGAACTGAAGAGGGTAGTTGAGGTGGAAAAAAAGAGAAAAGTCAGACTTTGGTATTCTAGTAGGTCTTGCACGCCTCACCTCCAATACCTATGAGAACGTAGCAGGCTAATCCTCTTGTCTCTGGTTTATCGGCTCTCTCCATGTAGGGGATACATACCTGTCACAGCTTTTACCCCAGGACTGGAGAAGTTACGCTTCCCATCCCACCCATCCTTTTGCAGAGAAGAGTCTCTAAAACCTTCAATATGGATGCTGAGCGTACTATAGGTATTTGGAAAGGGGAAGGGGAAAGAGTAAATTCGAAGTGCAGGGAGGTCTTATTTTGCTTCCCTTCCTTTCCTTCCCTCTCTGATCTTCAGAAAGGGGGGCCCATTGTGAGCAAGGAAGGGGGGAAGCCTGTCTGGGAGAGGCTTTTTGGAGACTGAGCTTCCATGGTAGAAACCTCTCTCCCCTGTCCCATTGATGTTGGTGTGGCCTTTTCTCTGGGCAGCCAGAATCAACCTCCTTAGGGATAAACTGATAACAGGAGTTGTCATTAGTGTTATTCTAAAATTTTCATATTTTTAATACATATTTTTTCCCAAATGCATCTTCAGTATCCAGACTTTGGAGGTAGATAAAGTTTCATAAGATTGATTAATGCTGATCTAGAAGTTGAGAAATAAAAGTGGTACCAGTTTAGCATTAAAACAAAATAGATGAAGAAAACATTCTTGAGGAGTAGTTGAACATCCAGCTGTAGGAAAATTTAGATCCAAAGAAAATTTTTAAGAAGACAATAAGGTGTGAATTATTAAGTGAGGATCTCTAAAGGATTTGTAAGGTATGTTGGTTTGTTATAGATGTTAGAGCATGCTAATAAGTATACTGAGATTGACGGCCTATAAAGCAATTGTGACTCCTATGGTATTTACGTAAAGGTTCGTTTTCAACAATAAATTTTGACTTTATGCATTGTAGTTTCTTAAAAATACCCACTCATATCTTTGTCTTCCTACCTTTAGTTGGTCTAATTTTGGAACAGTTTATTTCTGGGTTGTTTTCTGTGGACTTAGTGTAATTGCAGACTTATGCTTCAGGAAAGTAATTTTACCAAATGTAAGGCTATTTGTAATTAAGTTTTCTGGTTCAGAAGCCATAATGACTTTATGGATTTGGTTTTTTGTTTATTAGTCAAACATTTTGATTTCCTTACTTTCTGTCTTAATTGTATAGAATTAAGCCCCTTGTCAACAAGATTTTGAAGTAATTTTGGAATTTGAGATTAATATATTTTTAAAAGAAACCATAGTGTTATTTTCTGCAGGAAAGGCTTTTAATCATATATACACACAGTATACATAATTTAGTGTGCTTAACTGAATTCAAGGTTTTGACTTCTCTCCATAGAGAATTTGAATTGATTTTTTATAGTTTTGCCTTTTCCTCCTTTGTTTCTGTATTAATAGATTTGTGAGTTTGCAAGGTTACAGTAGAAAAAATATAGAGCTTGGAGTCAGAAAGTACTGGGTTCAGAATTCTAGCGTGATGTCAGGCAAGTTACTTAACCTTTCTGAGACTCAGATTCCTTAGCTGTAAAATGGGATGATTTACTCATCTCTTGGGGTTTTTGTAGGGATAAAACCAGAAAAAAAGTGCTTAGCAATGAATGTTAGTTTATTTTCCTTTGGCAATCATTTAGGCTTAAGGGTCGAATTTTCTACTTGTTTTGGAATAAATTCAAATTTTATGGTTATATTGCAGGATTTTTTTTTTTTCAGAGTCAGGCTTTTTTGTATGTCTTCCTCCCTCACAGCTTTTAAAACTGGGTTTTCCGTCTGCCAAACGTATTTCTTTCTAACATATGTTTTCCATAAGTGATGGATTAGTTACTGGAAGGAAGACGGTATGCATTTTTTTAGTGAGGAAGATTGAACAACTTGACGGTACACTGAACTCACATTCTAAACTCTTAGAGTTTGCCTAATGTCAAATTTCTAGCAAGAAAGATTCTCTTAATCTGAAAATTATTGTGGTACACCGTAACAGAACTGTGAGCCCCAGGGCCGCATGGGCTATACAGATAGAATGTTGCCTGGAGCCTCCACCACACACAGTCACTTGTGATTGAATGTGCACTGGCATGTGCACCTGTGTACGTATATCCCCACCCACACCCTCAGCATTCAGTACAGATTTGCTGATTCTAATTGCTGAGGGATGGGCGAGTAGTTTGGGTGAAGAGAAGGCAAACAAGCTTACATTAAATGTTAGGTATGTTACAGATATTTAGTTAAACAGATCATTATTTTTCATCCTTTTGCTTTCAGTAGGAAGCTGGTGCTATGATATAAAAGAGGATGGGCCAAAGGGAACACTGGGTTTGATTAGGAGAGTGGTGAATTATGGATGATAATCTCATTTTGAGGGCTAAGTCCCCAATTCCAGGTTATTTCTTTCAGTGAATTCACTGGTCTGCTCTGTTGTTGATGGCTTTGCTAGGACTGCTTTCAAATCAGTTCATTTTCCTTTGTGGTAATTGTGTAATGTTCCATAACAAGATTAATCTGAGACAAGGGCTTTTCTGTGAAAGTTGCTGTTTTCATTCTGGGGGAAAAATAGAACAGAATGCCAACTGTGCATTTTTCTTATCCACTCCCCAGGTAAGTGAGGGGTTAAAATAGCCTGAACAGAAATACCTGTATTTGCAAAAAACAGCAGCACCTACCCCCCAAAGTGTTTTACATTTAACCGTTTCACATTGTGAAGGTCTTAGGTTCTTCTCTCTTACTACTTCTCACTTCTCTCTTACTACTTCCCACTTTCACTCCCTTCCCTCCTTCATTGTTTAATATAAAGAGGCTTTGTCTTGAGTACACTTAGAGTGAAGTACTTAGGAGAGACTTCAAATAAATCCTGGCCCAAGGTTGACCACAACGCTTGATCATGGAGGTTACCTAGATTCTGCTTCTGGCTAGGTATGGAATCTGCCCATCTAAGATCAAAGCTACAGTCCATAAGGAAGCATCCATTGAGCCTTCTTCTTTACCTTCACTTAATAAAGTTCGGTCAGTTTCATATCCTGGTGACTTTACATTTTATACTGTATTTTTACAGATGCTGACCGAGTTATTGCCAAAGACCAAGAGAGAGGGCTCTGTATTCGAACTCCTTTGTCCTCTGTATGTGTGTGTGCATGCGTGTCTGTGTTAGTAGTTGACTCTAAATGAAAGTATAGAGCTGATTACTTTAGCTTGAGCAAAGTTCAAGGAATACTGCATTTATTCATTAATCAGCCTCTGCTTTCTGCTCCCCTTCCTTCCTCCCTCCCTCCCTCCCTTCCTCCATCCCTCCCTCCCTCCCTCCCTTCCTTCCTTCTCTACTTTACTGTGGCGTCATGATTCTTCCTTGCTAGATGCATTTTCATTCCCCCAGTGCTTCACCTTAACCCCACAATGGGAATGAATGACACATATAACATGCCAGATATCCTGCCTCTTTCTGATACACATCTTTCCTGGGGCCATTTAGACTTGCTGTTTATATAAGTATCATGTTCTTGGGGTTGTGATACTTTAAAAGCAGCAAAAAATAGTAACAAATAAGATTTTTAGTATGTACCACATAGAATGTACTCTCTTGTTTATTACTTTGTCAGTTTGTGAACTAGATGTTACTATACCCATTTTAGAGATAAGTAAATTAAGAGAGTAGTTGAACCTGAAGTCCCAAGTTTAGTGAGTGCCATAGCTGGATTCAAATCCAAGTGGTTTGGACTTCAAAGTCAATGCACCGACCTCTGTTGAGTCTGAAGGATACTGACCCAGTGAACCAGCCACTGTCTGTTTCTTTTTTTTTAATTATTATTTTTGGCTGCATTGGGTCTTTGTTGCTGCACGCGGGCTTTCTCTAGTTGCAACGAGTGGTGGTGGGGGCTTCTCTTGTTGCGGCGCGCAGGCTGTAGGGCGTGCGGCCTTCAGTAGTTGTGGCTTGTGAGCTCAGTAGTTGTGGTGCATGGGTTTAGTTGCTCCACGGCATGTGGGATCTCCCCAGACAAGGGATCGAACTCATGTCCCCTGCACTGGCAGATGGATTTGTAACCACTGCACCACCAGGGATGTCCCACTTGCACCTTATTTTAAAGGGCTTTTTTTTTTTTTTTTTTTGCGGTACACGGGCCTCTCACTGTTGTGGCCTTTCCCGTTGCGGAGCACAGGCTCCGGACGCACAGGCTCAGCAGCCACGGCTCACGGGCCCAGCCTCTCCGCGGCATGCGGGATCTTCCCTGACCGGGGCACGAACCCGTGTCCCCTGCATCGGCAGGCGGACCCTCAACCACTGCGCCACCAGGGAAGCCCTAAAGGGCATTTTAAACTTGAAACCACTTCACTATATAGCTTGGCCAAAGTTGCAGTTCTCTGGGACTTTCCAGTATTGGCTTGTGAAGGTTAGTGTGTGGAGAGCTGCATTCCTTACCGTTGGGCTGTGGCCATGGCTGCCATTCTGAAATTTTCCACTTTTAAAGGAGAGTTTGCTGAGTGGAACAGGCATCTCTCTGAGTTGAATAGAAAAGTCTGTATGACAAAGACTCAAGAACTGGACACAGGGACTTCCCTGGTGGCGCAGTGGTTAAGAATCTGCCTGCCAGTGCAGGGGACATGGGTTCAATCTCTAATCCAGGAGGATCCCACATGCTGTGGAGCCCGCGGAGCAGCTAAACCCGTGTGCCACAACTACTGAGCCCACGTGCCGCAACTGCTGAGCCCGTGTGCCGCAACTACTGAAGCCCGTTTGCCTAGAGCCCGTGCTCTGCAACAAGAGAAGCCACCACAGTGAGAAGCCCATGCACCGCAACGAAAAGTAGCCCCCACTGGCTGCAACTAGAGAAAACCCACATGCAGCAATGAAGACCCAGAGCGGCCCAAAATAAATAAAATAAGATGAATAAATTAAAAAAAAATCTAGCAGCTTTGAAACAGACCCAATCATAGCATTAATAGTTTAAAAAAAAAATGGACATATTATTTGGAGGGTCTTGAGATTTCTAAATTATCTTGTTTATTGTAGCTTTCTACCAGTCTCTGTGTTTGTTGGCCAAGAACTGCCTCAATGAAACAAAGACAGATACAGCAGAGGAAAGCAGAGAAAATGTGGATGTATATGATAGTGTTTTTTCTAAAAAAAAAAATTTTATTGGCGTATAGTTGATTTACAATGTTGTGTTAATTTCAGGTACACAGCAAAGTGAATCAGTTATACATATATCCACTCTACTTTTTTTTTTTAAGATTCTTTTCCCATATAGGCAATTACAGAGTACTGAGTAGAGTTCCCTGTGCTATACAGCAGGTTCTTATTCGTTATCTATTTTTTATGTAGTAGTGTGTATATGTCAATCCCAATCTCTCAATTTATCCCTCCCCTGCCTTATCCCCTGGTAACCATAAGTTTGTTTTCTGCATTAGTGACTCGACTTCTGTTTTGTAAATAAGTTCATCTGTACCCTTTTTTTAAGATTCCACATATAAGCGATATCATATGATATTGTCTTTCTGTGTCTGACTTACTTCACTCAATATGACAATCTCTGGGTCCATCCATGTTGCTGCAAATGGCATTATTTCATTCTTTTTTATGGCTGAGTAATATTCCATTATATATATATGTACCACATCTTTATCCATTCCTCTCTCGATGGACATTTAGGTTGCTTGCATGTCTCTTTTGTTGTTTTGTTTTATTTTTTAATTGAAGTATAGCTGTTTTACAGTGTGGTGTTAATTACTGCTGTATAGCAAAGTGATTCAGTTATGCATATATATACACATTCTCTTTTCTTTTTTAGTGTTTATTTATTTATTTATTTGGCTGCGTCGGGTCTCAGTTGCAGCACACGGGATCTTTTTAGTTGCGCCATGTGGGATCTAGCTCCCTGACCAGGGATTGAACCTGGGCCCCGTGCATTGGGAGCGCAGAGTCTTAGCCACTGGACCACAAGGGAAGTCCCACATTCTTTTTTTTTTATATTCTTTTCCATTATGGTTTATCATAGGATATTAAATATGGTTCTCTGTGCTATACAGTAGGACCTTGTTGTTTATCATTCTGTGTATAAAAGCTTACATCTGCTAACCCCAACATACCACTCCACCCTCCCCCAACCCTCTCCCTGTTGGCAACCTCTAGTCTGTTACCTATGTCTGTGATTCTGTTTCTGTTTCATAGATAGGTTCATTTGTGTCATATTTTAGAGTCTACAAATAAGTGATATTATATGGTATTTGTCTGTCTCTTTCTGACTTACTTCAATCAGTGTGATAATCTCTAGTTGCATCCATGTTACTGCAAAAATGGCATTATTTTGTTCTTTTTTTATGAGCGAGTAGTGTTCCATTGCATATATGTACCACATCTTCTTCATCCATTCATCTGTCGAAGGACATTTAGGTTGTTTCCATGTCTTGGCTATCGTGAATAGTGCTGCTCTGTGAACATAGGTATGAATGTATCTTTTTGAATTATAGTTTTGTTTTAATAAGGAAAATCCTCTTTTGGGCTTCATTCTTGAAATTAAAATTGGGCCAATAGCCTGAGAGCAGAACAGTGCTCTGTCCTTGCTAACTTTTTGATCATTGCAGCTCTATCAAAGCCAAATATAGATCTGGATTTTACTAGATTTGGCAGGATTATAGCAAACCTTGGGTCCTGTACAGAAATCTCTCTTAAGAGATTTGATCTCTTGAGGTCAAAATAGAGGCCCTAATACAGTATATTTGGAAGAAGGAAATTTTGTGGATATTGACTAGATGAACTGCTTTTCTGGTGATATCTTTTTCTTTTTTTGCTTTGCTACTTATGCACAGGCTCTGGGGTGAGACGGAGCTCAAATTCTAGATCCACCATTTATTAACTGTATGACCTTGAGGAAGTTATTTAACCTCTGTGTGCCTCAATTTCCTTATTTGAAAAAGGATGCTAATAATTGCACCTAACTGTAAGGTTGTTATGAAGATTAAAGGAGATAATGCGCCTAAGTGCTTAACAGAGTGCTCGGTGTATAATAAGCTCTCAATAAATGTTAGCTGGTAGTAGTTTTTGTTTCCAGTGCCTCATCCTTTGTTCACACTTTGTTTTTATATTCTGGGTATTATATAGTAAAAATTGAGAAGGGGTCATTGATACAGTCTTCTAAAAACTGATTTCAGATTTAGTAGGAAAAACATTGGACTGGGAGATAAGAGTTTTGGGTTCTAATCCTGGCTTTGACATTAACTATTTGCATGAGACTGGGCAACTCTTAGAGTTTCCTTACCAATTAAATTGAGGTAGCTGCACCAGATGTCTCTGACATGCCTTCTAGTGCTCCAGTCTTGTGACATTAAGCTTCAATTAGAAATCTTTGGTTTGGGGACCTCTTTATTATCCCATAGCTTTTAACCTTGTTTCCTTTCTCATTGCCCAGTAGGAATTGGACTAGTGTTAGTGGAAGGTGGGTTAGGGAGAGGAGGTAGGAGTCTCAGTGCATTTGGGTGGAAGAAAGTTATTGGCAAGTGGGAAGAAGTGCTCTTGTGACTCATGTTTGTTCATTAAAATTAGAAGGAAATGGGGCTTCCTCTAATGGGACCACTGGGTGGTCCAGTGGCAAAGACTTGGTGCTCCCAGTGCAGGGGGCCCGGGTTCAATCCGTGGTCAGGGAACTAGATCCCACATGCCACAACTAAGATTTCGCATGCCGCAACTGAAGATCTCGCATGCAGTAACGAAGATTCCGTGTGCTGCAACTAAGGCCCAGCACAGCCCAAATAAATAAATAATAAATAAATAAATAAATAAATAAAAATTTAAAAAAGGTTAGAAGGAAAGAATTGAATCAGGTCTTAATTAATAGTGTCTTTACTTCCCTCCCCCTTTATTATTATCAGAGGTCAGAGCTGATTAGCAAAATGCACTTACCCAAGTGTTTTCAGGGTTCCTGTTTATAGAGTCCAAATGATATTGTTAGTTACTTTTATCAGCATATGCCCCTAAAGGTAGATTCAGTGAACTTACGTGTCAAAGCTTCATTGAAGACAAGCTCCAGTCTTAGTTCAAACTAGCTAAATTCAGGGTTGTATTCTACGAATTTTGTTTCTAATCAATGGATGATGGGGTTATTTGGAGAGGATTTTTAATATATACAACTCCTATGGTAGCATTTTGTTATTTAATAAATACTTCAGTCTGATTTCTTCTTTTGCTTTTTCTTCACCAGTTTCTCTAGATGCCCAGATGAAGGCAATATCACATTTAATCAGAGTTTATCATTTTGAGCATTAAATTCTCAGCTTGGATTATTTCAATTCAATTTCCCAAGATATAAATTCTCCAAAAGGGGAAATTTATAACCCTCTGTGATACTGACCCTGCCTAAAGCAATAGAATAGCTATAGTGGCAAAATCTAAATAATAGTAATAATAGCTTCTATTTACAGAGTCCTACTGTATATTATACATGGCATTGTATTGAATATGTTATTTTATTAATCCCGAGAACAACCCTATGAGCTGGGTACTTTTGTTATACCTGTCTTACATTAGAAGAAATTGTGCTTAGAGATGTTAAGCAAATTTGACAAAGTGTAAAGCTAGTAAGTCGTGGAGCTTGAATTCCAAACTAGATCTGCCTGAGTCAGGGCTTTCTTTTATGTTCTTATTCACGAAAGACTCATTGAACAGAAAGGAGCGAGTGTTGGGCACATGCAGCTTGGTGATTCTGTATAAATCCTGTCAGATTTTGAATAGTGTAGACCTGATAAAGTCATTGTTAATTTCTCATCATTACAGGACACTCAGTGTGGCAAAAATCAGTATCATGGGAAAAGAGATGTTAATGTAGTAGGCAGACTAACATTTTTTTTTTTTGGTTGTTGTTGTTGGTTATTGCTCTAGCAACTACTACAAAGGCTGCATTTACTCCACAAGTCATGTATACTTAAGGCAGAACACTGACTGCTTTTCATGCTGGCAAATCCGTACTTTACCAGTATTGGCTACCTGTAAGGAATGTGAGCATGTTGGGTTTTAGAACAGGAAAAACACAACTTCCACCTCATTTCACAGTAGAGTTCACTTAGGGATACAGACTTTTTGGTGACAGTAGCTGGTACTTTCTGCTTGTTATTTCTGATACTTGCATAATGCTAACCTGGTAGATACTGTCAGATGACAAGCCTTCCTCCTACATGTTCTCCATAAAAGAACTGCTAGTGACAAGTATTTTATTATATTGAGAATTTTGCTTCATACTGTTTTAGGATAAAGTGTATTTATCGTGAAGCCAGTATTGTGAAATGTTCTTTCTTTTCTTCCTCTGGAATGTGGCATTTTTTTCCTCAGTAATGAACTAAGATGCAAGTGCATTGTGAAGGAGAAGTTGTTGCCCAGATGGACCCCAGTGAAAGTAACTTAAGTATGTAAATAGATTCTGCTTCTGTTTGGGAAAATGATCTAAGATGGATGCTGTGGTTTTTCTTTCCCTTGGGAGACTAATACTTTATCCCAATATTCACAACTTAAGGTCAGCGTCTACTCCAGAGTCAGGAAGTTTTTTAGATGTTACTATCATGTTCAGACTGTAGGCTTTACTAAGTGGCAAGGGGAATTTAGGCTAGATACAAAGACAGGTTTGGAAAAGCATGCTAAGTTCTGGAAACTGTAAATGGTTTCGTAAGGGCCAAAGCACAATGACAGTGTGAGGAAGTGCCAAGAGATGAGAAAGGATAGATTAGTAGAGACCAGGTAATGAAGGAGCTTTGCATTTTATGCTAAGAAATTTGGATTTGTTCCCATAGATAATGGGGAAACTTCTGATATCTTTCAAGAAGGGGGCAGATAGAATCAAATTTGCTTTTATTAACTCATGTGGCAACGTGGAAGGTGGATTGAAGGTAGAGAGACTCCTTTATTCATGAGGAGACTGTTGTGATCATTCAAGCAAGGAATAATGACCTGAGTTAGAGAGTTGTTCTAGGGGTACAGAGAAGGGTGCGCTTTATTCATTCAGTATTTGAGAAATGTTTAAGTCCCTGTTATGTGTCAGACAGAGAGTTAGTTGTACATTGGGTTAACAAGGTGAACATGATACACTAAATGCCTTCAGGGAGCTTCCAGTCTAGTGTTATTTGTCTATATTTGACAAGTAACAGGCAATTACAGTTTTCAGATACTATAACAAGGAGCTTATGATAGCATGTAGACCTTAACCCAGCCTCAGGGAGCAGGGAATCCTTTTTAGGAAAGCATGAGTAGAAGTCAGCTAAGTAAAGTTGTGCAAGATGTAGGGGTGGGGATTTGGGGTGTTGGAAAGACACAAATGTTTCAGTTGAGGTAATTGTGGCTGGAGGAGGTGAGAGAAAAACTGTAGCTTGTTTACGGAACTATGGATCGTTTAGTGTGGCTAGATTGTGGAGGGCAGGGAAGTGGGTTGCGAGAAATGAGGCCAGGGGAATTAACCAGTCACCTTATGAACTACGAGGAGGAGTTTGCTTAAGAGCAAGTGAACTGTTTTAAGATGGAGAGGGTCATGATCAAATTAGACCTTTAGAAAAATCCCTCTGGCTGCTTCGTGGAGGACTGGGAGAGGAGGAGGATAACAAGGTGTCAGGGAGGTAGGGGAGGGTCCCTTCCTGAAGAAGGGAGTGGTCGGTTTTGTCAGAGACTGCTGGGAAGTCCTTAAGATAGAGACTGGGAAGTATCTACCGAATTTGGTATGAGTGGGTCAGTTGGTGACCTTTGTGAGGAGAGTTTCCGTGGAGTAGTTGGGGTGGGAGGCACATTCCACGGAGTTGAGGAGTGTTAGGTGAGGAGGTGGCAGCACTTGTCCTAGCAGATTGGCCATGAGGAGATAAACTGCAGCTGGGAGAAAAGGGAAGAGGAGGAGCCAAGTAAGTGACTGAAGGTTCTAATGAGATTGAAGAGTATCTGTTGCTGTGGTTGCTCCAAGGGGAACAGTGAGGTGGGGGAGGAGAATTAACATTTATTTGAATGCTTGTTTGAAGGCTTGTTGTTTCTTATAATTTTGCAGGACGGGTATTATGATTGTTAGAAAAGTCCATCTAGCTTGATGCAGATATTGAACTTTAGGATTTCAAGACTTGAAGTAGTTATGGATTATGACTAATTCAGGAGTGGGATTGGGACAACAAAGTAGAGTGGAGATAAAGGTCCTTGGCAATAAGGTCATAGTTATGGGAAGTTGCCTAGGATGGTTGTAACTAGGACGGAAAAGGCAGAGACAGATGCCAGATTCTTCTTGTTCACGTAAAAGAATAAAACAGTCAGTTATTTTACCAGCAAAACTGGCTTATTTGGGAGCAGCATAGAATTGCACTTCGGAACATGCAACTATGTCAAACCACAAATGATAGTCTGGTAAAGCAAAGGAGAGGGAACTCTTTTATAGAGGAGAAGGGGAAGTTGGGAGGGGCTGTTATACACAAAAAGTCCTTTGGAGGAACCTGGGAATTCGAAGGATAGTGGGCTTTTCATTTGCTGAGTTGTGAGTCTCTCATTGGCTGAGCTGTTGCCTGGAGAGGGGAAAATCTTCCTCCTGCTGTCAGAGATGCAAAGTACATCTCTTCCTGCTGGGATCTGTGCTGACGACAAGTGGTATGTGCGTGAGAGCTCCCCCTTCTGGCCTCCTGACTCCATTTTAGTGAGGTTTCCCTTTATTAGTTTTCACGTTCTCCATATATTGAAAGATGACCTGGAAATGGCTTATGACATTGACTTAGATAGTAGTGTAGTTGAGTGACAGCTCAACCTCCGTGGAGAGGAAGGTTTCCCTGCTGTCCCCCCACCTATCTGAACGTGGGAGAACTTTGGGGAGAGGGAATTATGATATCCCATATTCTAGTTCCTATTTATGAGGAAAATTTGCCAAGAAGGTAGACTTTTTTAGTTGAGCTTCTTTGCTGAGAGATCAGTGAATGCTCTTTTATGAATAGATTTAGTCTGTGATTTCTCTGTGGAGAAGATTACTGTCGGTTTTTTTTCATATGAATGTGTTTGGAAAACTGCTGCTAAGCAACCTTTTGTCATTTCCTAATGTTTCTATAATCTGGTGTCAGTGCCTAATGATCTCATTGGACTAGTGATCTTCCCTCCAGCTATGCTGGCATCAAGTAAGTACATTAATAAACTTTAAGAAATGCATTCATTAAAATCCAGGTAATCACTTTGGAGCTGGCCTTGGCAGTGTGTCAGTGAGCTGGACAAGTTGGAGAAAATCTTGAGCCCGAAAGCTACTTTGTCTTTCAGGTTGGTTTGGGCACGGTAACAAGAGATGAATCAGTTGTAATTTAATGGGATCTGTCATTACTTTTATAAGATATATCACTTTAATATGATGCTTTGTCATTAATGTTTTAGTAATGTGATAGTCTTAAAGAGAGTTGATATTCCCCCTGTTTTATTATTTCTTGGCTCCATGACAGGACTACGCATTAAAATGCACTTAATATTTTAAAAGGGATGTCTAGGAAAGTAGTTAAAAAACAAACAAATCCCAAGTGGCTTGATCTGATTCATAAACTCTAACAATGTGCAGCTAATTGCAGATAGATTTTATTTTTCAAGGTATTGTGTCACCTCTCTCGTGTATACCTTCTATATTGGAGCATAAGTCATAGAAATGTTATTTTGCCCAACATTAGGTTTGAGAAAATAGTTTCCAAGACAGGAATAGCAGAACAGTGTTATTTTATGCTGTACTTTCCCCTTTTATATAAGCCTGCTAAAGTTCAGAGGTCAGGCAAAGAGGTTTTGGAGGTAAAAGTGAGCTGATAGAAATTTTTAGCAACAATGAAAAAACATATATCTAATATACAAACTTCATATTAGATATACCTTATATACGTATCACCCACAATCAGATAAATGCCAGTTACAATGACAGTCGTTTTTACTTGCCAAAATGGCAAAGCTTTATTTAAAAAGAGATCATACTCAGTGTTGCTCTGGGGGCAGGGGACTAGATAGGCACAACTTTAGTGGTACATATCCACAGTGTGTCAACAGCTTTCAAAGTGTATACTCTTTGACTTAGCAGTTTCATTTTTAGAAGTTTGTCTTACAGAAATAATTGCAGGTCAAAACAAAAATGTACCCATAAGAATATTTACTGAAACATTGTTTGGAATAGCAACAAAATGAAACAAAACGAAACCCAAAAAGTCTAATCCTGGAAGAGCAATTTAAAATTATGACACATTTTCATAACGTTGTAGAAAACTAAAGACATTGAAAGATAAACAATATGTGTTCTTAAGTGGAAAAAGCATATTTCATAGGGTAAGTATGTATAGTATAGTTTCACTTCTGTGTTGGTAGGTATACATATAGGAAAAAACTACAGACATACTCGAGGAATTTAGGGTGAGGTGTTGAGTTAGGTAATCCAGGTGGACCTGGGAGAAGTTGGGGAGATGATGGAGCTGAGCTTGAGGTGGAAAACATTGAGCCAGGTGACAGACTACTGTTCACTAAAATGTCAGTGGTTGCATTCTGTAAGTGGTAACATTAGTGATTTTTTTCTTCTTTTTTGATATGTATTTTCTAAAATTTCCACAATAGACATGTATTGCTTTGTAATAAAAAAAATCAGTATTTTAAAAAACAAACATAGAAAGGTGGTTTGGTGCTCAGCGTTCAATGAATTGTCAGAAGAGTTTATGTTGTGAATTTGTTAGCAAGTGGGCTAATGGCATGTGATGTGATGATGATGAAAATAATTGTTAAATCACCTCATTTTTGTACCTTTAGCCATGACCAGTTTATGGGATTCTTTTGGGAAGATACTAAATTAAAGCAACGTATGGAAAGATGATTTGTATTTAAAGCCAGATCGCTAGATCGTGGAAAATTGAAGCATTTTCCTGAATTGCTTCCTCAGATCAAGAATATTTTTCAATTAAAGGCCTTCTTAGAGATCCAGCTGCCTCCTGTGTCTCACAAAAGATTATACTCTTACTGATCTGCTAAGACCTACAAATATGTTGAACTTCAAACTGATATAAAAACAAGTGTTCATCTGGATTGACTAGATAGCAGTTAGGATTGTAATTAATTTGCCATTGCCGATCTACCCGGAGCTTAGAAGAATCACAGATTTTTAAGAATTTTAGAGGAATTGAAGTTGCAGTTTCAGAAAAGTTTCAGGACATTTATGGTTTGGAAGTGTAATTGGAACACAAACATCTATCTATGGCTTAATTATCAAACACTTGGCCTGTTACGGCAACTTCATGTAAAGAAGTGATGGATATAAAAATCAACTGTATCGGGCTTCCCTGGTGGCACAGTGGTTGAGAGTCCGCCTGCCGATGCAGGGGACGCGGGTTCGTGCCCCGGTCCGGGAAGATCCCACATGCCGCGGAGCGGCTGGGCCCGTGAGCCACGGCCGCTGAGCCTGCGCGTCCGGAGCCTGTGCTCCGCAATGGGAGAGGCCACAGCAGTGGGAGGCCCACGTACCGCAAAAAAAAAAAAAAAAAAAAAAAAAAATCAACTGTATCTACCAATAAAAAAACATCAAAATGCTTTAAACTTTGTATTTGAACCTATGATTCCAGAACTGTTCTAACATATTTTAACTCTATGGTCAAACTCTAGGCAAGTTTGGTTCCCTTATGTTTGTGCAAATACATTTTTTTCATAAATCTTTTGAAGTAAAAGCTAAGAATTATGATTAGTTGTGTAAATCTGGAATCTGATTTAGAATGTTCCTTGATTTCATATCCCTTTGTTCTTGAAGGTAGTATCTTTATAGTTGTCAATATTCTCTTTGATTTATTCAAAATGGATCAGTTAATAAAGTTAGTTCCCTAACTGTCCACTTTTAGTTTCATTAAAAGCAGCTTTTTGGATTACTTTGGGGTTATGGCTAAATTTCTATTTTTATATGGCTAATAATTTATCTTTTTACTGTATTTATGAAGTAAAAAGCTCATGTAACTGCACACATACAGATTTATGATTCTATGACTATTTCTGAAAAATTTCAGTGATCTTGGAGTTGTGCAAGAGCAAAACCCTGGATTAGATGAGACCTCTGTGTGCCAGGCTGGGGCTTTTCTGAGGCTCCAGTTTGTTGAGGAAATGATGAAAGTCATACCTTTGTCTTGCCATTTTGTTTCTTTATCTATGAGATCATTGTGAAAGTCCCTGACTCTCATTACGGTGAAACTGAGATTTTAAACATTCGTTTCTCTTTACATCCAAAATTCATCCTAGGTAAAAGGAAGAAGAATTCCAGATATGTTTCAAACAACAGTTGTCAGTCTTTTCCTTACTTTCCTTCCCTTGAGCCCCTGGGCTCATCTTTGGATTATTATATATAGTACCCTCCTAGGATACTACTACTGAACATTAATGAGGTACCACTGTCCCAATCTATTCTGTGTCTCCTGGGCATGTCTAAAACTGTAGAAGGGGGAAAAAAACTTTGGATCGACCCCAGAGGTTAGTGGAACCATGAAAATAATTGGCTTGTTAAATTGATTTGACAGACATTCATTAAGCACCTACTATGTGCTTCGTATAATACATTGGTCTGGGCATTGATGTTACAAAGATAGTGAAAAACCTGGGAGGAAGGAATAAAGTTACATAAAGTACTAAAGGGCACTGATAAGGAGATGATCAATTCTGTTTGGGAGTTGTCTAGAAAAGCATCTCATATACACATGTTTTTAGAGCAACAGAATACAGTTTTGCTTTGTTATTTAAAAAAAGGAATTCACATTCTTAGTCAACAGTGGCACTGTGTGCTCTTTTGGGTCCCAGTCTTCCCTAACCGCCCTGGTTGGATGAGATCTGTTACTCCCTCAAATTCATAGTATTCTGTCTGTTTTCTTTACATTGTACATTTATCCGATTCTGGAAAAATGTTAAAGATCTTAATGTTCTCATTTTAGTAAATAAACCTCTTACTTTTTCTTTATCTTGTCTTTCTAATCTCATTTTCTCTCCTTTTTTCCCTTCATCATTTTATATTTTATCCAGTGTGACTTTTTATAAGCTGTCTTAAACATTTTCTGAATCAAAGTGAAATATAAATAAATGACATTTGCCTTTTTGGTAGTATATGTCATATGCCTTTTATTAAAAATGTGAGTCATGGGCTTCCCTGGTGGCACAGTGGTTAAGAATCCGCCTGCCAATGCAGGGGACATGGGTTCAAGCCCTGGGCCGGAAAGATTCCACATGCCGCGGAGCAACTAAGCCTGTGCGCCACAACTACTGAGCCTGTGCTCTAGAGCCCACGAGCCACAACTACTGATTCCTGGATGCCTAGAGCCCGTGCTCCGCAATAAGAGAAGCCACCGCAATGAGAAGCCTGCGCTTCGCAACCAAGAGTAGCCCCTGCTCACCACAGCCAGAGAAAGCCCATGCACATCAATGAATACCCAATGCAGCCAAAAGTAAATAAAATAAATAAATTTATTAAAAATAAATAAATAAAATGTGAGCCAGTATAGAATGAGTCAGTGATTTAAGTACTTTTAACCCCACAATACTGAGCAAAGTGCCTTGCATATAGTATATAGTACATAGAAGTAGATATGCACTTAGTGCCTTGCGTGTTTGTTGAATGAATGATTGATGTACGTATGAGAAAGTCTGCTGTTTCGGGTCTCCTCAGCCCGCATCTGGTTTGCCTATCTGTCAGACTGCCTGCCCTGTTTGATCCAGATGAACTGGCTGAGTATATAACCAGTGTTTTGCTCAGCACACCTCCTTGTGTGTATGTATTTAAGCCTACTTCCAGACTAGATGCCAGGGAGTCAGGTGCATGGCAAAATGAAGACTGGCACTGAGGAAATTTCAAGAGAGGTAATCCAGTAATAATGGCCAGTGGTTCCTCTGAATCTTGTTCCCTCAAGTTGTTGAACTTCAGAGAGATGTAAAATTGCTTGCATTAGGGTAGCTCTGTGATTTTGTTTTGATAATGGATTAAAGTGAAAAGGTCATCCATGATATTGCTGTGGATGAATGTGATACTGATCAGGGAACATGCCAACTTTTTAAAGTCTGCATGCTTCCATTAGCAACTTAAGAATAGTGAAACACTGCTGCTTATTCTTTTTACATCAGAAATAGAGAAGTACCGGGACTTCCCTGGTGGTCCAGTGGTTAAGACTCCACGCTCCCAAAGCAGGGGGCCCAGCTTTGATCTCTGGGCAGGGAACTAGATCCCACATACTGCAACTAAGAGCTGGCGCAGCCAAATAAATAAATAAATACTAAAAAAAAAATAAAGAGAGACAAATAACCATATTTTCATCCTGTTGAATCTGCCTCTTTCTCATGCCACTGGGTTTGGGCAAGTTTATATGTAACTGATATTTTTCTGGTCGTAAAATTACAGCTATATTTATGAGAATATTTTCTAATTTCTTAGAGTTAAGCTATAATATGGATTTAGGAGGCTTACTGTTTATTGTGTTTATTGAATAAAATTTTTTCCCTTGTTTTCAACTGTGAAAACAAATGAGTGAAAAGCCTTATTATCAAGGTGCATAGCTTGGCTGGACCTCTGGATGATGTTTAAGGGAAAATATAGTCCCTGCCCTCAAGGAGGTTGTTGTCTTGTATAGTTAGAATGAACCAGGTACAAGTAGAGAACAGTCACAGTTTATCCTCAGGAGCTAGGTTGTTGAGAGGATTAGGAATGATCACTAGGAGATCAAAGTACTGGAGTCTTCTCAAAGAACCTGAACTGTGTCCTGGAAGGGTAGTTAATATTTGCGCAGGTAGAAAGTAGGGGTAAGAGGTGCCTGGCAAGTGGACCTTTTAAGAAGACTGTAGTTGCTGCAAAGGCAGAAATGAAAAAGTATGTTTTGTGTGAAGTTGAGTGAAGAGTAGTAGGACGAAAACTGATTGTTTGGGGGCAGTAACTGGAGAGATTGTGTGGGGACATGTTTCAGAGGATATTGAAAGCCAGACCCATAGTTTTGAGTTTGTGAGTAAACATGGCTCCTCATGCACTGTGAAAGGATGATTTTAGGAACTTTAGTCTGACAGTGATAATAGTTTGCAGTATATATAACCATGGTCAAGATGAGGAAATTAATTAGATAATCTCAAAGGGATTTTGTGATCATTTATTGAATCCTTACCGAGCACTGTTTGCCCTAAGTGCTTTAATCATTATTTCATTTAAACCTGACAGCTACCCTGTGAGTTAGATATTATTAGTCTCTTTACCTTAACCAGTGAGGAAACTGAAGCACAGCAAGGGCAAGAAACTTTCTTAAGGTCCCAAAACTAATAAGGAGTAGAGCTTCAGAAACCATGGTCTTAACCACCATGCTCTAAAATACTATGTTTTCCAGAGAAAATAAAATTAACATTCTTTTCTTCTGTGTAATTTTTCCCCCTTATTAATTCCCTATCTCCTTAACTACAAAACGATTTAGTGGCCTTAGAACAAAGGTTTGCCTTGGGGATTTCAAGTAGGTTCGCTCATTTCAAACTCTTTTCAAAACCAGTAATTACTGGCTGCTTATAAATAATACTTCGTAATTTCACTTTTTTCTTTCTAAACTGTGGTAAATCAAAACAACTTTAGACTGGACTTTAAGGAAGAAGGGAGGCTAGCAAATTTCACAAGTGTTTCTGGCTCACTGAGTTTCTTTACCTGGGTCAGCTTATATAAACAGTAATAGTTTTTGTATTTATGTCTGTTTAAATATACCATTATACTTATTTAAATGTAAGCTGACAGAAGCTCTTTTTAAAATAACACAGACACACACAAAGTTTGGGTTTCTGCAGTCAGAAGATTCATCATGGATTCCGAATTCATTTGCGGTCATTTTAATTGATGGACATGTACTGTGTAATTTAGAAGAGGGCGTTGCTTGGCAGTTGGTGTTCTTGCTCCAGGTCCCCTTTGTCGTTCGTGACAATTGGTCTCTTTGCAGCACATCTTTTTAGGACAAGGGATTGAGCTCCTGTAAAAGCATTCAGAGGTTTTCCAACTAACAATTTTCCCTCTTATTCTTTACTGTTTGGTTTCTTTGGCAACCTGGCCTCCCCTATCACCCTGCTGACATCTTACAGCCCCTGTTCCTCTCCCCATTCCCTTCCATTACTTGAGGGTTTTTTTCCCTTGTTGCTTTAGGTCTGCACTGGAAGAATATGCATGTTTTCTTAAATTTCCATTCCTGTATGTTTCTCAGAATATATTAGAAGGATAGAGAGAGAAAAGAAATCACTTACAGAAGCTAAGTAACCTTGTCTTTTTGGGTGTCAGGGTTTCTGCCATAAAAGGTTACGTTTATTCTGTTGCCTATAGTGTCTTTTTGTTGTTGTTAAACAGTAATAAAAAAAAATGTTTTCCAGTTAATCCAGACATTTTATAATTAAAATATGTTAATAATGCAAGGTATTGTAGAGGGAAAAATAATCTGGAAATAGTGTGGTTACTATAGGGTTACTCTAATTTTTTTTTTTTAATCAATTGTGTCTATGAAAAAGCATTTCTATTACTGTGGGGAGGGGAAAGGAAGTAAAGATCTAAAAATCTGTTGTTCGTATTTGGTCCTTTAATGATAACGTTTTGAATCCCAACTCCTCATGCTGTTACCTCCCTATCCTGGGCAGTGGTGGCCATTTCTGCTACCTAAAGCACAGTGAAAAGGCCCTACTTCTTTAAATACAAACAAAACAATTTGTACAGTTAATATATATTAGGTGCTACATGTTTGATCCTGACTGTAGTGCTAGTTGCCATGTCATTTACTTTTACCTTTGGAAATATTTTACTTTGGCCTCAGTGTAATTTAAAAATATGCTGGAGAGCATATGGAGTGTATGTAGGTAAGAAGTAGATAAGACAGGAAGAGATAGGAACAGAAATAGTAAGAATTACTACACAAATGCCTTTCCCTATAGGTGCAAAATATATGAGGTTTCTGTATGTGTGTCTAAATATATGAAAAGATAAGATGACTCCCTTTCTCGGTGTGTGTAATAACTTGATGATATATGTGTATGAATGTATATGTATATGTACATAGATGTGTGTGGTATAAGTTAAGAAGGAAAAACCTGGGGACTTCCCTGGTGGCGCAGTGGTTAAGAATCTGCCTGCCAGTGCAGGGGACACGGGTTCAATCCCTGGTCCGGAAGATCCCACATGCTGCAGAACAACTAAGCCCGTGCGCCACAGCTACTGAGCCTGCGCTCTAGAGCCCACAAGCCACAACTGCTGAACCTGCATGCCACAACTACTGAAGTCTGTGCGCCCTAGAGCCCGCACGCTCTAGGGCCCACATGGCGCAACTCCTGAGTCGGCACGCTGCAACTACTGAAGCCCGTGCTCCTAGAGCCCATGCTCTGCAACAAGAGAAGCCCTGCAGTGAGAAGCCCGTGCATCACAGCAAATAGTAGCCCCCGCTAGCCGCAACTAGAGAAAGCCCGTGCACAGCAATGAAGACCCAGTGCAGCCAAAAAAAAAAAAAAAAAAAAAGCACACAAAACAATGTATTCAAATAAAAGTGAATTTATTAAAAAAAATAATAAAGCTGTGTTTTTTAAAAAAAAAGAATGAAAAATCTGCTGTAGAAGCAAGAAGAGGGAGGAATTAATTTTGCTTGAAGAAGTCAGGGTAGGCTACATTAAAAACATTGCCCACAGACCTGGCCTTAGGAAGAGTGAATGAGAATTACTAGTTGTGTATGTTAGCTAGTGCCAAAAAGTGTGGGGAGTGGGGAAGGGGGCAGTAGCTGGAATATTGGAAGATATAATTGAAAGGTAGGTTGGAAGCAGATTGTGAAATACAATTTGACTTCATTGTTTAGGCAATCACCAAAATATATTTTTGGTTCAGTCTTTTAGATCAGGTTCGTGTTTTGAGAGTATCTCTAATAATATAAAATAATGTGTACTTCATGACAGAAACTGTATGATAAATGATGAATTAGTAACTTAATTATTAGGATGATCAAATTATGCCTGGTTTCCCCCTTCCTTCAATTAAAAAAAAATCTGTACTGAGGTAGTTTTATATAGTGATTGAGTTAGTATCTGATATTGAACTCCTAGTCTCCCACTTATTAGCTGTTTCTCTGACTTTGGATAAGCCTCAATCTCGGTTTAATTCATTGGTAAAACAAGCACAGTAATGCCTACCTCAGAGCACTGTTTTGAGGATTAGATTGAATGAGGTAATATACATAAAGCCCAGTACTTCACACAGAAAACTTATCTATGTAGCGATTATTATTTTGTGATACTGCTTTCATGATAGAAGAACATTTTTGGAATGTGAGGGATTAATGGTTTGGGGAAGTGAAGCAGGAGACCTTTGGTAAGTAGATGAATTAGGAAGTAGATTAATTATTGCTTTATCCAAACAATGCTTTTAGGTGACAAGGGAATTCAGAGTAGAAGAGAAGATTTGGCAGTGGAAGAGAAAATGTGATCAGTTTAATTATGGATGGGCTGACTTTCCAGTATAATGGAGACGATGAGGGTGATATCCAGGGGGTGATGGTTGGAAATATGAAGCCTGGAGATACAGACATGGAAGCTATTATGGTCTGATTGGAGATATCTGAGTCTGGGAGGAGTGACTGAGTAGCAGCCTAAGCAGAGAGAGAGAGCCTTAAGGAAAACTAAGGTTTAAGAATTGAGAGCCTGTCGAAGAGGTTATTCCTGTTTAACTCTAGGGATATAGTTCACTGGTCTTTTGTCCTATATTCTTTTTTAAATTTTATTTATTTATTTATGGCTGCATTGGGTCTTCGTTGCTGCGTGCAGGCTTTCTCTGGTTGCGGTGAGCGGGGGCTACTCTTCATTGTGGTGCACGGGCTTCTCACCACGGTGGCCTCTCCCGTTGCAGAGCACGGGCTCTAGGCACGCGGGCCTCAGCAGCCATGGCACGAGGGCTTTAGCAGTTGTGGCACGCGGGTTCTCGAGCGCAGGCTCAGCAGTTGTGGCGCACGGGCCCAGTTGCTCTGCGGCATGTGGGATCCTCCCGGACCAGGGCTTGAACCCGTGTCCCTTGCATTGGCAGGCGGATTCCCAACCACTGCGCCACCAGGGAAGCCCCTGTCCTATATTCTTGAAGAAACTAGAGAAATAATGTTTTTTAAATGTACTTTTAAATATTTATTTTAATAAAATAATCCGTACTGTTATACTAAGATATTCAAATCTGTATTCTGCAGGCCCGTAAGTTTAGACTTGTTGCTTTATTCATTAATGTATACAGGATATACCCAACTTTGGTTAGCTTTCTGACTGTTTGGGCTCATTCATAACATTTTCTCCCGTTCTCTCTCAAAGGGGGAAAATGTTCATTCTTTAATCTGGGGAAGCTCTCTGATGTTGGCAGGTTTCCTCCTCCTCAAGTCTAGACACTTGGCCTCTATAGTAGCTTTGTATTCAGGAAAGTTCTCACCTCTGAATTGTAGACTTAGTGCAGATTCGCTGGTACTTGGCTAGTCAAGAGCCCTACAGTGATTGGTATTAGTAAACCCCATGTTGTATTGCTTGCCAAGCAGCTTGCATAGTCAGTGTGTCTGGCCATAGACTTTACATGACTGCACCGTTAAGACACAGACTGTCTTACTGCCTTCTCACAGAATATCTACGGTTTCCAATTTATTTTTTTCTGGGGGAGAGGGGAAAAAGAATCTTTTGCCCCTGTCTCCAGACTGATATTTAAATTTTGGCAGCTTTGGATCTGGTGTAATAAAATATTAAAGAGACTCGGAAGTTATTAGAACAGAAGTTTCACCAGTTTGCATTAAGGTTTAACTTAGGCCCTATGTGTATTTTTAGTTACCTTTTTGAGTTAAACTGTCAGAAACTATCTTGCTTAGGTTAAAGATTTAGTTGTTAATTGTCCCGCCTCGTCCTACTTCACGTGTCAAAATCTACACATGGGATTTTGATTTGGAAATCCACAGTAATAGGAAGTTAATTCCACAGGGTCAGGTCTAATTTTTCATTTTAAAGTACTCAATCCCTTTTATTTATTTATTTATATTTTTGGCTGCGTTGGGTCTTCGTTGCTGCGTGTGGGCTTTTCTCTGGTTGCGGCGAGCGGGGGCTACTCTTCGTTGCTGTGCGTGGGCTTCTCATTGCGGTGGCTTCTGTTGTTGCGGAGCGTGGGCTCTAGGTGCGCAGGCTTCAGTAGTTGTGGCACGCGGGCTCAGTTGTTGTGGCTCACGGGCTCTAGAGCACAGGCTCAGTAGTTGTGGCACTCAGGCTTAGTTGCTCCACGGCATGTGGTATCTTCCTGGGCCAGGGCTCGAACCCGTGTCCCCTGCATTGGCAGGAGGATTCTTAATCACTGCGCCACCAGGGAAGCCCCCCTTCTTTATCTTAGACTACTCACTGAAAATAACTTGGGTTGCCTTTAGTTTTAATGCAGAACTTTTATTAGGATTTTATGGTGCTGTATCTGTTTGGTCCTGGAGGTGTGTGTGGCGTTGTGGGTGGGGTGGGGGGCTGACCTTGTCTTCTTGATCTGTAGGGACTTAGAAAGTTAGTTTCTATCGGTGTTTTCAGGAAGCCCAGTGGCAGAATACTGAAGAGCAAGTTTGTACAGACTTTAAAGAAGTGTAAGGTGGGCTACGAAGTTCCAATGTTAAATTAGTTTCTGGTCTGCCCACATTGTTTCCAAAGTTCACTTTACATTTTAAAAGCCTTTACTGATTTTTAAAGCAAATATGGAGAATTGCATGAAAACGCAGATCATCTGAGGGACATTTGAACTCGCAGAAATAATGAATGTAGAAGGAAGAGTCCTGCTGGCTAGGCGTTATAGGCTAGAAACTTGCATTTAAAGTTTAAACTGCTTGGGTAAGATGACTTATTTTCCTGGTTTATCCTTATATTTTTTACCCCTGTGTCCCTTTGCCATTATCGCCCACAACATAGAAGAATATTCTTTTGTTTATTGTAGTTTTATTTGAAAGAGAGACTAGAGTGTGGCTTATATAGGGGCAAGAGGGAGAATTGAGGTCTTTTCAACGTTAGGCATTTCTGTCAATGGACACGGCATGTGTCCTCTTTTAGATCCTTTACTAACGTTTTCTAGCTTTCTCCATAAAATTCTCACACGTTTTTGTAATGCTTTTTCCAAGGCTTGTGATAGTTTGTGGCTATTGTGAATGTGTTCTTTTAAAAATTATTATCATCACATCTTCTTATAAATTAATGTTGGTATATTAGAAAGTTACTGAATTTTTATATGCTGGGATCTCATAATTTATTTTGTACATAGGTTTTACTTATCCCTTCAGTGCTTCAGTTTCATCATCTATGAAACAAAGGGCTTGGGTTAGAATAAGATATTTCTAGTGTTAACATTACATGGTTCTATGTTGAGGTAATGTCCTTTGTGTTGAGGTAATGTCCTTTACATACTTCAAGAGGTAAGTGGGAGTTGTACCACCCAACTACAGGCAAGTTCTGTGCATACAGCCAAACCTAGCTTTTGTTCATATGTGTTTGCATGTGTTTAACACACTCAGTTCTCTGTATAATGATTCTTGAACATCTTGAGGTAAAGAGTGAATATTTAACATTTTAAAAATAACTCTCGGGCCTCCCTGGTGGCACAGTGGTTAAGAGTCCGCCTGCCAATGCAGGGGACACGGGTTCGTGCCCCGGTCTGGGAAGATCCCACATGCCGCGGAGTGGCTGGACCCGTGAGCCATGGCCGCTGAGCCTGCGCATCCGGAGCCTGTGCTCTGCAACAGGAGAGGCCGCAACAGTGAGAGGCCTGCGTACCACAAAAAAAAAAAAACTCTCAAAAGTACAGTTTCTTATTCTGGTTGAAATGGTTTACTATTATCTTTTCACCCTGCATTTTAGTTTGTTGCTGTGTTAGATTTACTGCATATTTTCTCTCCTAAAAATAGATGGTCTTTAAATCACAGTTTTTATAAATATTTGCATCTCAAGTCAAATTTTTTCCTACAACATGGGTTTCATTTGGTGAGTTTCACTGGAGCAGGTTATGTTAAGAGAGCTTTCTACCACATGTTTATTCACTTCCATACCTCTGTCCCAAGTATCCTATGTGCCAATGTCAGAAGATTCCACTGGGAGTGTGAGTAGTATTCTTGGAGAATTATTTTAATATTTATTTCTGCTGGGTGGAGGGAAGCAGATGCTGTACTTGTTGTCTCTGAGAATTCAATCCTAACCCCCAAGTATCTCTCAACAACATGGCATCTTTTTTATCTTTTATAAAAACATAGGTTATATAAGTTATCTAGATGTTGGTCAGGAATTTGCTTGAACAAACTGAAATGGCTAAATGAACTTTCACCCTAATTTGAATAGGGGTCCAGAAAATGAATTCAGGGCAAAGGTTGGCAGAGGTCATATTGGGGTGGCCTTGAGCTAGTACCAATACGTATGTATTTAAATTGTGGTAAAATTAACACTAACATAAAACGTGTCATTTTACCTGTTTTTCAGTATACAGTTAAGTAGTGTTAAGTACATTCACATTGTTGTGCAACCAAACTCCAAAACTTTTTTCATCTTGCAAAACCGAAACTCTATAACCATTAAAAAATACCCCATTTCCCCTTCCCCCCAGCCCCTGGCAACCACCATTCCACTTTCTGTTTCTATGAGTTTGAACCATTAGTTATTTTGAGAACTTGACCTCCTTTATGTCAGCTAAATGGATTTTGAGGATGAAGAAGAGAGTAATGGATTACTGTAAAACCAGTAGCCATCCTCCATAATCACATGAGTGTTGGTAGTTGCCAAGCCTGAAATTAGAGCAACAGCCAGTCTTCAGTAACGTGGAGTTTGGAAATTCCTGTTCCTTTTGTTGAGGAAGAGGAAGAGGATGATAGTTAGTGACTAACAGTTACTGGGCACTTATTACTTGCCTGAGGTTGGAGGAAAGACCTGCTTCTTCTAGAATGAAAAAGAAAAGGCAAATTTGGGTGCATGAAGATATCTAGAGACATGAAATTGAGGAAATTCTTCATGTCTGTTTTCTCTATCAAGCACAAGAGTGGGTCATTTGTTGAAAGTTAGGGATTTGAGCTTGACTAGAGGGCTTGAAGAAAGTGACAGAAGTTTGGAATTGCTAGGAAACAGGGTAGGGACCCATCAGGAATAAGTAGAATAATAATAATAGTGTTGGTACTAATAACAACAGTAAGAACAGCCAATACTTATTAGTTATCTGTTCTATGCCAGCTACTGTTCTAGGTGATACATCTTTTAACCTTTATAGCAACTTTATTAAAGTAGTTGTTCTACAGATGTGAAACTAAGTGGTAGGGTTGGGATTCCAATTTCATTCTCTTGCCTCAAGCCCAGGCTCTTCTTTCTGCACCGTTAATGACATTGGGATTCTCTACTTGATATCAAAAGTCAGAAGTTTAGAGTGTAACAAAAAAATTGTTCTTCAGAAAAAGGTAGAAGAGTGGACTGAAAAAAATGTGTATATCCAAAATATCATAAATATATTGATGCTTTTTCCCCCCAACCAGACTGATTGATGCCCTTGATGGGTTGCTTCACTAACTGAAGTGAGCTACCACAGCCCTGTAGAAACCCAGACCTGGTTATGTGACTTGACAGTTAGAGGTATCTGAAATTATAAACTCATTTTCTCCGTAAAGCCTGTGTGTCTAAAATACTGAATTGAGGTTAATGCTAGTAGGTCCTTCAGTTTCTGTGCAGGAGTAAATGAGGACCTTTTTATTTGTAGTTATACTATTCATTGAATAGGCATTAGTTGCACTGATTTTTTGGGGTGTGTTAAGGGACTGCATTACAAAGTATAATTTTTTAAAACAATAATATCTTTATGCATGTACATTATTGCTCTAAATAAATGCAAAATTTATTAAAAAGATAGCCCCTTAGAATCATATGTACAAGCTTAAGTACTTGTTTTGCTTTTATTGGATGTGTATAAAGGAACTTCCAGAGATGTAGGTGAACAAATGGAGGCCAAAAAAATTCTGATGTAAAGCAAATCAAAACAGATTAAGTTATAACAAAACCTCTGCTGACTAGCATTTTAATGTCCAGATGGACAAGCAAGCTCTTATTAATTTACCAAGGGTAAACTCATCTAGTTTGATCAGTTAATTAATTTCTAGGCTGTAATTAGTTTATATGAATACCCTTATTACTCAGATGGAAAAGCTCATTGCTGTGTTATGCTTTAGATTTACATTGCCTAAAACTATAGAATGTAGCTTTGCTCCCCAAATCAGTATGTCAGATTACTTACAATTCAAACTGAGCACTTACCTTTTCCAGGTTCAACCCTTTTAAACTTGGTCATACGTCATGTGCTAAATGTATCCTGTGTACTCTCTACCTTGTTAGGATGCTAACTCTTTGATTTTAATATAAGGAAAAGAGGTATCAATAAAGTATGACATGAAATTACAGTGTAGATGGATTTTGTCAACTTGGTAAACACAAACTACTATACAATAGGGCTTTGTTGCAGACTCTTTTTATAAGTGGAAAACTCTTCCAAAAGACGTTTTTGAAGTTTTCTATGAAGAAAGATTGCTAGTGAATGAAAAGAACCTTTTGTAGACCTCTACTTGGGAGTCTGGTAACTGGTACTTTGGGATTCTATACACAGAGCTCCAAGGCTGGGAGAATATCTCAGAGTAAAGCTATCTAAGTTTTGCATCCAAAGCTATTAATTTCTTCAATTATGAGAAGAAACCACAGATTGTGTAATGGCCTTGGTATTTTGTTGGTACGGAGAGGATGATCTCAGAAGACTCGTAAGCCTATGTTGGGATGTGTGTGACACGTCCCTTTTCTCCGATTCTTTTTATTTCAACAGTTGCAGACACATTTTTGAAACCGTAGATATCCTAAGTTAGCAAATCTGAATCAGTGCACAAAGCGACCATTTTTGCCAGTACCAAATGCATACTTTGCTGAGTTTTCTAATCTGGGCTCCAGAGTTTATACATAGCAAATTCTAACATTTGCCAAGTTCTGTTATGACCCAGAGGGGAGTAGAGCAAAGTGGGATGAAGAATCTGGAAAAGCAAGCTGCCTATAGGGTAAATTGCATTTTGGAATTTGCTTCCATGTGGATTTTCTCCTCATGGGCCACTGTGATGTTTAGCAGGCTGAGCTGGAAAGGTCATATTGTACAAGATGAAGAACAATAAATGGTCTGTTCAGTGACTTAGTCTTAAGCCTCCTGCAGTGCTGACTAACGGCTGCAATAGCCATTTTTCCTCTGGGATAGAAGAGTTTGGCTGTCATCTTTTGGGGAATACGGTAATTTGTAGCCATTGCTTTCAGCGTGGTGGGGAGATCTGACGCGCAAAGGCTTTATTCCAGTGGCTTATAGCTCCTTTTTTTCATGAACTGCTGTTTCTTTAGTCTTAAGAATATGTTTCAAAAAATGCATATGAATATTAAATCCAGTTAATTCATTTTCATTTTGCCAAAGAGAACTTGAATTTACCTCTTCCTACATGACATTGACCGCATCTTTTTATTTTTTTAATTTTAACCTTAAGACATTGGCTCTAGAAATAGTTTGTTGTTTTTTCCTTTAAATTGGTACAGTTTCCTTTACCTTGTGTTGTGGTGCAGTTCTAAACCATGTTTAAAATACGTACAAGGGGGCTTCCCTGGTGGCTCAGTGGTTAAGAATCCACCTGCCAATGCAGGGGACACAGGTTCGAGCCCTGGTCTGGGAAGATCCCACATGCCGCGGAGCAACTAACCCCATGCGCCACAACTATTGAGCCTGTGCTCTAGAGCCCGTAAGCCACAACTACTGAAGCCTGCGCTCCTGGAGCCTGTGCTCCGCAACAAGAGAAGTCACTGCAGTGAGAAGCCCACGCGCCTCAAGGAAGAGTAGCCCCTGCTCACTGCAACTAGAGAAAGACCACGCAGCAAGGAAGACCTAACACAGCCAGAAATAAACAAATAAAATAAATAAATAAAAAAAAAATACGTACAAGGGCATAGAGCCCAATAGAGTTTAAGAGATGTGAAGAATCTGGGGCAACAGTTACTGTTTCTAATAAGTTCGCTCTGATTTGCTTTGTGGGAAGTGTATTAATTAAGGACATTTTCCAAAGCATTTCCATCCAAGTAAATATGATATTTTACATGGCTGCCTTTTAAAAACATAGATGTATTCCTGACATTATTTATCTTTTTTTAGTAAGTGAAATAGCTTAAAATGAATGGTGAGTAATTTCTTTGACAGTAATACGGTAGATTAGATGTGCAGAGAATTCCCTTCTGGTCAGAACATTTTAAAATGAAGCTGGGGAAAGGAAAAATATGTGTAAAATACTGAAGCCCACGTGAGAAAAACAACTGAAGGCCTTGAAAGGACTAGAAAGCATGATTCCACAATGTAGAGTAAGCACTGATGGTGGTGTTTGTGCTGAGGGTTTCCTATGGCTTTAGAGCCAAAGGGAGGAGGGACAAGAGAAGAAAATAGTGTCCAAGCAGAGTGGGAGGTCATATTAGAAACTGCCCTATATAAAACTGGGATCCCAGAAAGGTGACTTCTCAGTGGATGAGTAGGAGAAAAAAATTCCCTGCATACAGAGACTTGCATATTAATGCCTTGGATCTGGATGGAGAAGGGGAGAAAGTCTCCCAAGAAACTGCCTAAACAGAAGCTTGCCCTCACATGGATTTGCAGCCAGGATTTTGCACTACCTGTAAGGCCTGAAAATCTCTCAGCTGCTAACTTTGTTGTTAGTAGTCCTAGTTGGTTGTGATTCCCAGAGTCTGGGAGAATCAAATTTAAGTCTCTGTGGACAGACCTCAAAAATTTTTTATGGATAAAGTTGCAAGAAATGTGAGCTTGCACAAGAAGACAAGCAACTATGAGTGAGTCAGGTGTAGCAGATTATATTTTCCTAAGATGGCTGCCGCAGTATTTCCCAACCCATGTGCCCTTCTAGAACCTTGCTATTCTGCTATCAAGAAGTAGAGTCTGGGGTTTCCCTGGTGGCGCAGTGGTTGAGAGTCCGCCTGCCGATGCAGGGGACATGGGTTTGTGCCCCCGTCCGGGAAGATCCCACATGCCGCGGAGCGGCTAGGCCCGTGAGCCATGGCCGCTGAGCCTGCGCGTCCGGAGCCTGTGCTCCGCAAAGGGAGAGGCCACAACAGTGAGAGGCCTGCGTACCGCAAAAAAAAAAAAAAAAAAAAAAAGTAGAGTCTGTCTCATTCCACTGAACCTAGCCAGGGCTTTCTGACTGCTTTGACCAAAAGTCAGTCAACACGGAAGTGATATTATGTGAATTCTGAGGCTAAGTCATAGAAATGCCGCACACCTTCCTTGCTCTCTTGGGATGCTCATTATTGGAACCCATCACCATGCTGTGAAAAAGCCCATGCAGTCCATGGAGAGACCCATGTGGAGATGAACTGAGGCCTAAGCTGCCAGCTGCCAGCCAGTGCTAATTTACCAGCCTTGTGAGAAGCCTCTGGAAACTGGATCCTCCAACTTCCTGTCAAGCAGCCCTAGGTGGTGCCACATGGAACAGAAACAAGCTGTCCTTTCTGAGCCCTGGGCAGATTGCAAATTTGTGAGCAAAATAAGTGATTGTTGTTGTTTGAATGCACAAAGTTCTGGGGAGGTTTGTTACACAGTGTTAGATAACTAAAACATCAGTGGTAATCATTAGTCTTGTAAAGACTATAGATGTTTAAAGAAATAAAAGAGGGGATTAAAATTACGGTATGGTGAAGAGACTCAAAATTGTTGAGGAAGGTGTGAAAGAAGAGCTCAGTCTCATCAGAACTTTTAGAAATAATAAACAAATGACAGGGGCTTCCCTGGTGGCGCAGTGATTAAGAATCTGCCTGCCAATGCAGGGGACACGGGTTCGATCCCTGGTCCGGGAAGATCCCACATGCCGTGGAACAGTGAAGCCTGTGCGCCACAACTACTGAGCCTGCGCTCTAGAGCCTGCGAGCCACAACTGCTGAGCCCACGTGCCACAACTACTGAAGCCCGCATGCCTATTGCCCGTGCTCCACAAGAGAAGCCATCGCAATGAGAAGCCTGCGCACTGCAGCAAAGAGCAGCCTCCGCTCGCTGCAACTAGAGAAGCCCGCGTGTGGCAACAAAGACCCAACGCAGCCAAAAATAAATAAATTTAAAGAAAAAAATGACAAAACACAATGGAAAGATGATATAGATTGGATAGAATTCAAGAGTGAAGTGGAAGATAGATCTGAAGAAAATTTCTGAAATTTAGTACAGAGAAAGAAGAGATGGGACATATGAGGTTTAGTGGCACGGAGAATAAGATACCACATATGTCTGATTTAGCAGTTATCAAACTTTTTGATATTAGGACTTCTTACACTCTTAAAAATTATTGAGAACCCAAAATTGCTTTCTTTCCCCACAAATCGGATTTTTTCTCTGAATCTTAAACATATTCTTGGATTGGTGGCTCATTTCCACCAGCCCGTTCAACTTTAGCATTTGTCTCATCCCCAGTGGCTTTTCCAGAACTACCACCTTCACCATGAAGCTCAAACTTAGTCCCAGTTCAAACTTAGACTTCTTCAGCATTTTTACTTTTCTCACAAAGACATCATGGAGTGGATAAATAGATTGGCAAGCCTTTTCTGTCTTTTCCAATGCTGTCTGGAATCAATTTATTGACCACTCTTCCAAGTCATTTGTCTGCACCTCTCAGGTCATGATTACTACCATCATCTTCCAAGTTTGGTGGACCTGTTGATGCTCAGTCTAAGAGGTTTTCTGCATCAGAGTGTTGTGTTTTTAAGTAAAACCAACACAGAATAGACAAAGCAAGTAACCATTGGTAGTCTTGACATCAACATGAGCTTCAATCATGGTCTGCCATTTTGACCACGGAGCACATTTTGTCATGGCTAAGATCCATTCCATGGAAATTAGTCAGGCAGTTTTTGCCTTGAACATCCTCAGTAATTAGCTTGACTTTTCAAAATGTGACTTCATCCTTCTGCACATCAGCAAGGCTCACTTCAAAAATACTACCCTTAGGGCTTCCCTGGTGGCACAGTGGTTAAGAATCCCCCTGCCAATGCAGGGGACATGGGTTCGAGCCCTGGTCTGGGAAGTTCCCACATGCCACGGAGCAACTAAGCCCGTGAGCCACAACTACTGAGCCTGCGCTTTAGAGCCCGCAAGCCACAACTACTGAGCCCGCGCGCCTAGAGCCCGTGCTGTGCAACAAGAGAAGCCACTGCAATGAGAAGCCCAAGCACCACAACAGAGAGTAGGCCCCACTCGCTGCAACTAGAGAAAGCCCAGGCACAGTAACGGAGACCCAATGCAGCCAAAAATAAAATAACTAAAAAAATAAATAAATTAAAAAAAAAAAAATACTACCCTTGAAGCCATCAGATGTGATTTTCATTCCTTGAGTTCTTGTAACTAGTGGTTTTCCAGTACTTCTTATAGTGAGCATACTGGTGCTTTTATGTCATACCAATTTTTCTTAGGAAATGGATCAACTACTTTCTTCTTGACTCCCATTTTGCTGCCTTTTGTAAGGCGCTTGTTCTTTTTTTTTTTTTCACAGTAGGAGAAAAATCACTTATAATATGCTTTTATCACCTTCATATAGTCTAGGTAATTTGCGCTAGACTAAAAGTGAGGCCTCCTAGAAGGGCGCCTGTTCTTGACGACCGCCATGGTGCTGCTCATAGAGCCAAAAGGGCCAAGTTGCTTTTTCGTATGTGGGTTACACTTATAATTTGGAGATGTTTCTGCATATCTGTTATAGTTCAATAAAAAAATTTACTTAAAAAAAGACACCATAAAGAGAGTGAAAAAATAAGCCACAACTTGAGAGAAGATGTACTGACAAAGTTCATCTAGAATATAAGAACTTTTCAAATTAAAAAGAAAGAAAATAGGAAAGTCGCGAACAAGTTTATTTCACAGAGGCTGAAATAAATGGTCCGTGAGCATATGAAAAGATCCTCAACCTTTTCAGTAATCAAGGAAATACAAATTAAAACAGCGAGGAACTCTTTGCTCCCCACCACTCACCAGACTGGGAAAAATGAGAAATAACAGTTGTTGGTGATGATATGGAACAGTGGGAACAGTCCCACTGTTGGATATGACCATCTTGGAAAACAATTTGGCTTTACTTATTGGTTCCTAAATATATACCCTAGTGAAAGTTTTGTGTTCATGGCCCTGGAGACAAGTATAAGAATATTTAAAATACTGTTCAAATAGCTAAAAATGCAAACAACCTAAATGTCCAGCAACTGTAAAGCAATAATAAAGATGGTATATTTGTAAAAGAATGACTGTTTAGCATAAATATTGTGAATTAGGTACCACTGCATGCATCTTCATGGAGGAATATTATAAATACATTATAAGGATCAAAAAAGGCAGTTAACAATGATCAGTCTGATTCTCTTGATATAAAATTTAAAAACAGGCAAATCTAATATGTTGTTTGGTGATACATATAGGGTAAAATTGTAAGGAAAAGCAAAGGAATGATAATATAAATTTTAGCATAGTGATTGTCTTGAGATAGGCACTAGAATAGAAAAGCACATAAGGAACTGTGGTTTGTATGTGACGTATTTCACAATAAAAATTTCTATGAGCATATTGTTAAAAAGAGCCCCAGAGTGATTCTTTTTCTAAGGAAAGATTTGGTAATGCAAAATACTAGTTCTTAATTAATCTTTTGGTAGGTGTTCTTACATAGAAAATCCTCCAGTAAATATATCTCGAATTTATTTTTCACGGTTTCTTCATGTCAACCTTGCTAAGTAGGGAGCATGACTAGGAAGAAGATGAAACAAGGAGGATTTATCCACAAGTTCAACAAGTTCAGGGGTTGTAGCCTTAGAATGAGAAATTAGGCCTCTTATCCTACCTGTCTTAAAATTGACTTACGATTTTTAAAAACAAAAAGACTGTTCTTAGTTTATTTTTTTGGTAAGCAGCAGAGGCACTCTTTTGCCTCTACCCCTAGCCTGAGTGTGCTGTTTTTAAAAATCTCCATGCATTGACATCTCTTCCTTTTCTGAAGGAATGCTAAAGCCAATAATTACACACAGACCTGACCTACTTTGGAGGAACCAGAGGACAAAGAAACCCTCACTTTTCTTTATCCTTTTTCGGTTAAAAAGCAGAGATTTGGGGAGGTGAGGGCCAGAACTTCCTATATCTATCCTTTGAAGAGTCTAACACAGTTTGTTCTTGTTTCATATATTAGAAGTTTCCCCGTGTGTGTTGCCTGTAGACTAATGGACTTAATGCTAATGAATCCTTTGCATATCTGCTGATCTAGAAGTGTTTGGCCCTTTCCCAAGGGCACTATAGCTTTGAGAAAATAGGAGGAAAGAATTTATTGATTTTTTTAAATTGTCTTATTTTATGTATTTGATTTTGTAAGCACCTCAGTCCTTTCTTTTTTAAAAGAAGTAGTTAGGATCTAACATACACAGTTACGTTAATGAATGAATTAACTGGAATAAAAATTTGGAGTAGTCATCCCCTTTAGTAATGGTTGTGGTTGCCTAGTAACTGTTACTCCAGTTCTTTCTTAGTTCCGTTTCTCTGTTGTTATTTTGCTAAGTTGGTAGGTTATTTTCATCTCAATTTTTAATATTTGCTTTATCAATTGACCTTTTTAAAAGTTCTCCCTAAATCACAAGCAGAAATCTTTTTGGTTTGGTTCATTAATAGTTGCTATTAATAATTAATAGTTGCTAAATAATTATAAATAGTTGCTCTGGGTTCTGGGTCCTAGGTCCAGTGTTGAGTGCTTGAGACTTTGCAAAACCCATTGTTTTGTGTAATTAACACCAACCTTAAGAGAGTAAGGTGAATATCAACATCTAGAATATCAAGAACTAGGAGACAAGACAGTATATGTAAGGACAGATCAGTGGAATAGGTTCAGGAGTCCAGAATTAAAAGCCAAATGTGGTCATTTGACTTTTGACAGAGTGCCAAGACAATTAAATGGAGAAAGAATAGTTTTTTCAACAAATGATGGTGGGACAACTGGATATCCACATGCAAAAGAGTGAACTTGGACCCCTGCTTTACACCGTACACAAAAATTAGCTGAAAATGGATCAAAGATATAAATGTAAGAGCTAAAACTGTAAAACTCTTAGAAGAAAACATGGGAGTAAATCTTTGTGATCTGGAGTTAGGCAGTGGTTTCTTAGGTAGGACACCAAAAGCACAGGGACAAAAGAAAAAACATTAAACTGAAGCGCATCAAAATTAGAAACTTCTGTGCTGTACACAATCCATCAAAAAAGTGAAAGACAAATCACAGAACGAAGAGAAAGTATTTGCAAACCATATATCTGATAAGGGATTTGTATTGCGAATATATAAAGAACTCTTACAACTCAATAATAAAAAGACAACCTAATTAAAATAAAAAATGAACAGAGAAGGTATACAGCTGCCCAAAAAACACATAAAAAGATGCTCAACATTATTAGTCATTAGGAAAATGAGAATTAAAACCACAATGAAATATCACTTCGTACCCTTCAGGATGGCTATAATTAAAAAAAGATGGACAATAACAAGTATTGGTGAGGATGTGGAGAAATTAGAACCTTCTCCTGCATTTTTGGTAGGAACGTAAAATAACGTAGCCTGTTTGTCATTTCCTAACTAGAAGAAGGATAGTGCCATTTATAGAAATTGGGAAATGAGAAATAGGGATAATGAAATTGGATTTTGTACAGTTGAATTAAAGATGTCTCTGGGACATTCAGGTGTTATGGTACCCACTGCTTAAAACTTTTTAATCATAGCTTTCAGGATAAAGTCCTCCAAATCACTTTCTTTCCTAGGGCCTATGAGGCCCTCCTCAGTCTGGTCTTCCTTCTCTACCCTGTTCTAAGCACACTCGTTTTCTTTCAGTCTTTGTTTGCCATGCTACCCCAATTTTGGGACCTTTGACCATTCCTCCCCCCAGTTAACGCCTGTTCATCTATCAGAGCTCAGTTAAGTATCGCTTCCTCATGGGAGTCACTGCCAACTCCCCAGTCGAGGTGGGAGCAGCACACATTTTTATTTCACGGTTTCTGTGGGTCAGGAGACCCTCTGCTCAGGGTCTCATAAAGCTGTAATCAAGGTATTGGGTGGGTTGCATTCTTATCTGGAGGCCCCAGTGGGGAAGAACCCACTCCAAAGACCATTCAGACTACTGGTAGAGTTTATTTTTTTGTGGCTTTATGACTGACTTTTTGCAGGCTGTTGGCTGGAGGCTGCCCACAGGTTCTAGAGAGGTGACCTACAGTTCTTTGAGACCATCCACAGATCCTTTTCTTAGGAGCTTCTCAAACATGGCCACTTGCTTCATCAGGACTTCCAGCTTGATGGAGGGGAGAGAAGAGATTACACAAAATCATGAATGAATGTATGGTGTGTGCAATCACTGGAGGTTGGTCACCTTAGGGTCTGTCTGCTACATCTTACGACTTCTGTAGAGAATATTTAATTTTGAGTAGGACTGCACCCAGTGAAGTCTGTTTTGATGAAAGCTAGTCAGAGAGTACATCCCAAATATCAGCTTAACCTGGTGGAGCTGGTTGTAGTGAAAAGAACAAACCTTGTAATAATTGGCATTATGTTAAACGAAGGAAGGTAGAGGTGTTCGTGAGCATACCAGCAGAAGATGAAGAAAGAAGTTGGAGGAGAGCTGAAGTACTGTGATGTATTTTCCTGGTTTCAAAATTTTGCTGACTTCTGATTCTGTCATTCATTCCTTTGTTAGTCAGTTTACTATGTTTATATTTAAGAACTCCTTACCATAAAATCTAGTTTTGAGAGGCAGCAAAACATACTGTGTAGTTAAGGGTTCAGGCTCTAGAGCTCAAATGCTTGGGTTCAAATTCTGCCTCTGCTATTTAGTACCGTATAACCTGGGCAAATTACCTGGTTGGTTTGTGCGTCAGTTTTAAATGGGAATGATAGTAGTACCTACTTCACAGGGTTGTTGTGGAGATTGAGTTAATGCCTATAATTATTGTTATTTTTTTCAAGTGTGATAACTGTTCCATAGTTATGTTTTAAGATAAGAGAGTGGATCCTTTTAGAGGTACGTACTGAAATATTTACAAATGAAATGATACGGCAATTGGGATTTTTGGAGGAAATTGGTAGAGGTATAGATGAAACAAGATTGACCATGAGTTAAAAATTGTTGAAGCTGATTGATGATTTAATTGTATTACTGTCTACTTTTATATATATTTGAAATTTTTCATAATAAAAAGTAACTGCCTTGGCACGTATTAAGTGCTTAATAAATTTAAAGCTATTTTTATTATGTTTAACATGTTGGGATTAACTTGTCTAAAACACAAAGAAAAAATACAAAACTAACTTGACACTTCAATTTTCTCATTTCTAAGATTCTTTTTATAGATGGAAGCTATCAAATTTGGATAAGATTCTTAGACTTGGATTTTTGGTTTCTATATTGACATCTTCCTAATTTGTTTATAATTTATGGCTTAATTAGTTTAATTGTGGCCTGCATTTAATTTAGACTACCATTGTTTGTTCTGTAAGTGGAATGGAAATTAATAATATTATTGATTATCAGTTTTCTTAGTCTTAGTGGTAGGAGATATTGATTTTACCAATAGAGAAAATATTAGCAGCAAAAATGCCAAGGCTTTCCTAGGTAAACAGTGGTGTTATGCTTCAATGTATTTAATTGCTGTTTAAGTAAGAAAGGTAATACTTAAGAGCTTACTCACTGAGGTTATCTCAAATGTGGTAAATACATCTTTCTGCTTATCATATCGTCCTATATTATATAGCACTGTAAAACTAGATGGCTTAAATATTTTAGTTGTTCAAGATTGAGAACTGTTTGGTGATTCTGATTGATTTTATGTGAATGAACCTTGGAACTTAAAAAAATAAAATAAAAATGTAAAAGAAGCAATACCAGAGTCTCTCAGAGTTCTACTTAGGAATTGGCATGGTGAGACCTTGTCTTGATAACTGCCTGCAAGTCACTTACAGTCACACCTTTCATTTAGTAGATAAGGACCTTGAGGACTGCAGAGGTAAGGTGATATGCCCAAGGTCACAAATGTTTCTAGATCTCAACTCACTCCAGTTCTCTTTTTGCTGTCCCAGTGATTTCTGAATTGTTCTCCAGAGCCCTAGGGTTCTGAAAAATTTTGTCTGTCCCTGAACCTCTTACCCAGAGTTAACCAGAGTAGGTGCTTCTCCCATTCCTCATCTTACGTATTAGAGCTTCTATGAGATTTTGTTCAGAGGGAAAAAGATTCTGCTACTGTATGTGTTAGTTTTTATGTCTTTCCTACCAGAACTCTTTATTCTGTGCCATCTTCTACTCAGAAAAGTACATTTGATTTACTGGAATTTTCTTTGACTTTGTTTCAAAGAATGCAAGTATGATCTCTAAAGAAATCTGTGACCCAGAGATCTCAGGAGAATTCAAAGAGATCTTTAAATAGGGAGGGGTAGGGCTTCCCTGGTGGCATAGTGGTTAAGAATCTGCCTGCCAATGCAGGAGACACGACACAGGTTCGATCCCTGGCCCAGGAAGATCCCACATGCCACGGAGCAACTAAGCCCATGTTCCACAACTACTGAGCCTGCGCTCTAGAGCCCGTGAGCCACAGTTACTGAGCCCATGTGCCACAACTACTGAAGCCACGCGCCTAGAGCCTGTGCTCCACAAGAGAAGCCACTGCAGTGAGAAGCCCATGCACCACAACGAAGAGTAGCCCCCGCTCACTGCAACTAGAGAAAGCCCGCACAGCGAAGACAAAACGCAGCCAAAAATAAAATAAATAAAAATAAAATAAATTAAAAAAAGAATAGGGAGGGATAATTACTTTTAGTGTGAAGTTATTATCAATTAACATTTATTTTCTTTTCCCCCCGCTCTCTATTCTCCCTTCATTTCTCATCTCATAAATCTTGTTCCTTGTGATTTTTTGGATGATGTTTCTCATGGTCTGTTACTTTTCTAAAAAGATATTTATGCAAATACGTCTGTCTTAAATGAAACTATTTCTGATGTCTGGAGATTCTTTTGGGTCTCTTTGGCAGTGAATTAGGAGTTATATCCATTTGCTTAAAAACAATACTGTCATAAGATCAAAAGAGGGCCCAGTAGACAGTGTAATAAATAGGTTGGTTTTTGCTTAAATTGTGGATGCTTTTAATGATTTTAAAAAAAACCCTCACTGATATTAACTATACTTAATATTTTAGTGAATTAATACATAATTATGGTAGCTTATTTAAAAGTAAAATCCTTGCTGGTACTTCTAGTAGCTTTTTAGAATTCTAGACTTGTACTGTAATGTCAATTTAGGACAATTATAGAAAGTCAGAGTTTAGGATGCATGTAATCCTGCTAAGGGAAAGGACGAACAATCTTATTAAATGTTAACCGTGATATGAAGTACATACTTCATGTAGTTGTGTTTTTACATTTAATATGGGTACAATAATGTTAACATACATGTGATATGTATTGGGTTGGCCAAAAAGTTCATTCAGTTTTAAGTAAAAATAAAAAGTCATTTTCACCAAGAACTGAATTGAACAACGTATTCACTAACTGAACAAACGTTTTGGCCAATCTAATAGCAATAATCCATATAATAATGAGCTATACTTTGCTGAAACAGTTTTTCACATTTTTTTCTATGGCACTGTTGTTTATCAACATTCCTCCTCCTGCCTTTAAAATAAATATCAGAAATTTGAGAATTAATTAATGTTCCAGTTAGACTATCCAGGCGAGTGATTTAAGTCAGTTAAACTTCACTGTTCACTTCACATGAGACACAGACATTCATTATGGAAATAAAATCTGTTTGGTTTGAAAATGTGATGACTACTTAATAAAAGGAACTCATTGAAGTCAGAATAAATGCAAGAAGCCACCACACAAAAATATTCCCATTTTGGTGGAATCCCAGGGGGGCATTTCCTGCCAGCACTAATGGTTTGCAGCTGGGATTAGGAAAACCCCTCAGAAGGTACTTGGTGCAGTGTTCCTGATAGGCACAGGGAAGCTGGCTCTAACTCTGGGCTGCTGCAGGGAAGACAGACAGCCCAGTGTTATAACCATTCAGACTAGAAATGCCTGGCTTGACGAAGATGTACATCTTCACAAAGGTGCTTATCTGATAATGGAGATTGCTTCCTATTTTCCCTTAGTCTTCATTACCAAATAATTGGGAGATGCAAAGAGATGAGGAATTTAGAATGGTTTTTCAACTGTTATTGTGTTCCCTTGGTTCAATCAACCTCCTGCTACTGCAGGCTATGTTATTAGGCTTTGGGGGCATATTAATATAATTTAAAACAATTTAAAATATGAACTGTTGCTGACTTTGTTCACTGGGAACAACACTACCATTCATTGTAAGGTTAGCAAGATACTCAGTGTAATAAATCTCCATTGGGGAGATAAGCTCTCTTTCCAGCTGGTGATTTAAAAAGCTTTGAGTGTTCTAGGTGCTGCATCTAAATGTGCCTAACAGTACACAGACTCCTTGACAAATACCGTTCTTGGGAAGAGCACAATCCTTCTGTGAGTCTGAGTCTGTGTTATTTTTACCTATGAGCTGGCACTCTAGGAAGGAGTAGCATGTACTTCATTAAGAAAATTCATCTTGAAATCCATTCAGCTTTCTGCTTCCTTCTGACCTCACAGTCCAGGCCATTGCCAAGTTCTTTACTCACATGTCCAGTCTTTCTTCTCTGGCACGAAAATTTCATCTTTCATAGCTTAATTTCCTACCATAACTTTACATTTCTCCTTGGACTAACTGCTGTTCTGTTTTTCTGTTATTTCAAAACATTTCTGTAACAATTAGTATTGTTTCATTATACCATTTGCTTTGGTAGCCACTTTAAACTATTAGGACTTCCTTGTTAAACCATTTAGCTCTTAGCCTTTTCCTCCCCATTTCTCTGTGCTTTTCTGCCCAATCCCTCCTCTCTGCTCAAAGCTCCTGTTTGCCCTCCAATCTTCTTTGGGCCTTTCCCTCTTTCTTGCCCTTCCTTTAAATTCTTCCTTTAAAAAAGGCTTCAGGGCATCCTTTTAAATAGCTCCCTTAGAATTCAGCCCTCAGTCTCAATCTAAATCCCTCTCTTAGACTTCTGAGATTTGGTCAATCCAAAATAAATACCTGAAAATGGAATGGGGACTGATACTTTGTAAGTAATTCTAACCTTACCTTCATGTTTTTTATCAACTCCATCCTCTTCTCCTATCTCCCCCCATCCCTTTTTAAAGATCTTTTTGTTCAGTTCATTTAAGTGGTAAACCTACAGGCCAGGAGTTGATTTAATGTTCTGTAAAGCATACAAAGTATTGTTGGCACCATGTAAATGTTAAGATAACAACAACAATAATGTCAGTTAGGCTGAGGGAGTTGCCCATTGTGTTAGAGACATTCCTAGGACTTCTGTTTTCTGAGACGGTTAATGTTAACCAGATGGGAATTACTGGAACTGATAAGTTATTTTCTTTTTTGCCTTAAAAATGTCCCTTCTATGCCTTGAATTCCAAGTCGTCACCCGAAAATTTTCATTTATTAATTATGCGCAATATACCGTGTTCCACCTTAGAAATACTTCCAAGAATAATGCATGTTTCATGGTATATTTTGTCACTGCAGGTAAGCTCTCAATTCTCTATCCCCCAGACATTGTGCATGCGTGAATTATTTTATTTTCCCTGTTCAGTACAGCCCAAACAGAGAAGTATAGAAAAATAAAAATCACCTAAAGACCGGCTAGATATTTTAAACAATAGTTGAATCTTTTTTTTTTCCTTTTTCTTTTATTTAAAACTATAGTTGACTCTTGAACAACACCGGGATTAATCCACATAAAACTTACTGTTGGCCCTCCACATCCCTGATTCCTCCACATCTGTGGAGTCAACCAGCCATGGACTGTGTAGTACTGTAGTGTTTACTATCAAGAAAAATCCATGTATAAGTGGGCCCTAGCAGTTCAAACCCACATTGTTCAGGGTCAACTGTATTTCCTTTGGGATTCATTGAGAGCTGATTGACCATTATCGTTGGTGGTCATGTTGAATCCTCCTGTCTGAAGTTGGCTAGAATCCTAACATCTCAGTCATTCCTTAGGCTTGACAGCTGCATATTTTCCCAGAAACAGTTATGATGGTATGTAAAATGGATGGAGTAATGGGTTCTTTCCAAATGTATGTCTTTGCCCCTTAGTACTTGATCTGAATATTTGTTACAAACTAAAATACCAACTCCTTGATTGGTTCCAGCGCAAAGGTCAGGATCTTCCCAAGAGTATGACCAGCCTACGTCCTGACCGTGGTACATGTGGTACATCTTTACTCGTGGCCATTTAGTGCTTGGCTGGTTTAGCCTTATAGTCTAGCTTGTGTAGTTTGTGGTGGTTTTGGGTTGCATTAAACCTGTTTCCTGATGACAATTCTATTTTCTAGTAAGTTTAAAAGGAAAAAGCTTTTCACCAAGGCTGATTGCAAAGACATTTAAATTCCTTTTCTGGAAGCCATCTCAACTGAGAATGAATTAATTCTTATAGAAGGAATTAAGTCCTACAGGAAAAAAAATTTGAGTGAAGATTTCCTCAGTTTTCCCCAAAGGTGGCACTGAAACTGTGCAGCCCAGATGGGGGCGTGAACCCACGGTCTCTGAATTGAGATCACACCTGGGCTCAGGACTGAATGAAGCTCAGTTTCTTGATGTCTCGTCACAGAAAGAGTTCAGTGAGAGACAAAGTGACTGGTAAGAAGCGGATCTATTTAGAGTGAAACACACTCCACAGACAGAATGTGGGCCATCGCAGAAGGTGAGAGGCCCCGAAATATGACATGATTAGTTTTTATGGGCTGGGTAATTCCGTAGCCTAATGAGTGGGAGAATTATTCCAATTATTTTGGGGAAGGGGTGGGGATTTCCAGGAATTGGGCCGCCGCTCACTTTTTGACCTTTTATGGTTAGCCTCAGACAGTCAAGGCTCTGGTGGGTGTGTCATTTAGCATATGCTAATGTATTACAATGAGCATATAATGAGGCTTAAGGTCCAGTGGAAGTCACATCTTCCGCCATCTTGGACTTAGTTGGTTCTAACCAGTTTTTGTCATGTCCTATGGCTATGTCATTCTTTTAAAGGTTGTGTTCTGCCCCCTTCCCTCCTGTTTCAGTACCATTCTAGATACCTAGGCGAGAAGTTAATTCATTACATACAGTGATGCCTTGTTGTTCTCAATGTTTGATCCAGGGACCCCCCCCCCAGAGTCTCCAAAACTCTTTCAGTGAGTCCCTAGGTCAAAACTGTTTTTATAAATATTGAAACATTATTTTCATTTTTCACTCTCATTCTCTCATAATTATGCAGTGGAGATTTCAAAAGACCATCTGATGTTTGATGATATGATTACTCTGATGGCTGATGAAATGTGTATTCTTCTGCTTTAAAATTTTGTTTTAATTTCTAATTGTAATTTTAATCTAATTTCTAAGTAAATATTGATAGATATTACCCATATAAACAAAACTTCTTTGAAGGTTCTCAGTAATTTTTAAGAGAAGGAATCCCAAGACCAAAAAGTTTGAGAACTGCTGTAAAACTGAGTGTAAAACTTAATTGTCTCACAGAATCCCTGTTGAGAGTAGCTGCTAGTGAGCTGCTCCAGGGCACTGCCTTAAGCCAGTCAGTTGCTCAGTAAACAATTTTTAATGGAATTAAATTGAGTTCTTGGAATGCAACTTTTGAGACCTTATTTAAGATTCTCCCCGAGGCAGTGTTGAGCATTGAGTGCCTTGTAGCCTGCCAAGTTTCTTTGAGATAGGTGGCTGGCAATTCTCAGTATTGGGTCAAGTATTTCAGAAGTCATTTTCGTGGAATACCGGCTTTAATTGGTAGCTTATTGGTATCATCTAGACCAGTGCTGTCCAATAAAATGAGGGCCATGTATATAATTTTTACTTTTTGAGTAGTCATATTTCAAAAAGTAAAAACAGGTGAAATTAGTTAGGTTCCCCCCACCCCTCTTTATTGAAGTGTAATTAACAAATAAAATTGTAAGATACTTAAATTGTTCAATGTGATGTTTTGATATGTATGCACTGTGAAAGGGTTTACCCCTTGAGTTAATTAACATATCTATCACCTGACATACTTATCTTTTTTTCTATATGGTGAGAATATTTAAGTTTTACTCTCAACAGATTTCAATGATACAGCACAGTGTTATCAACTGTAGTCATCATTTTTTACATTAGATCCTCAGACCTTATTCATTTTATAACTGAAAGTTTGTACCCTTTTACCAACCTCTCCCTATTTTCCCCACCTCTCAGCCCCTGGCAACCACTTTTCTACTTTCTGTTTCTATGAGTTTGGCTCTTTCTTTCTTTTGTTCGTTTGTTCTTTTCGTTCTTTTTTAAATTTTACATGTAGGTGATACCATGCGGTAATGTGATATTTGTCTTTGACTTATTTCACTTAGGATAATGTCCTCCAAGTTCATCCACTGGTTGCAAATGACAGGATTTCCTTTTTTAAGGCTCTATAATATTCAGTAGTATACATACACCACATTTTTTTATCCGTTCATCTGTGATGGACGCTTAGGTCATTTCTGGTGCCTTGACTGTTGAATGAACATCAGAGTACAGATAATCTCTTTGAGATGATGATTTTGTTTCCTTTCGTTTCCCACCCAGAAGTGAGATTGCTGGATCATATGGTAGTTTTATTTTTTAATTTCTTGAGGAACCTCCATACTGTTTTCAGAGTGGCTGTACCAGTTTACATTCCCACCACCAGTGTAAAAGGGTTCCCCTTTCTCCATTTCCTTGCCAGCATTTATCTTTTTTGTTTTTTTTGGTTTTTTTTGCGGTGCGCGGGCCTCTCACTGTTGTGGCCTCTCCTGTTGTGGAGCACGTGCAGGCCCAGCGGCCATGGCTTACAGGCCCAGCCGCTCCGCGGCATGTGGGATCCTCCCGGACCGGGGCACGAATCTGTGTCCCCTGCATCGGCAGGAGGACTCTCAACCACTGCACCACCAAGGGAAGCCCTCTTTTGTGTTTTTGATAGTAGACATCCTAACAGGCAGGAGGTGGTGTCTCATTGTGGTTTTGATTTGCATTTCCCTGGTGACTAGTGATGTTGAATACCATTTCATGTACCTGTTGGCCATTTGTATGTCCTCCTTGGAAATATGTCTGTTTAGGTCCTTTGCCCATTTTTGAATTGGGTTTTTTTTTTTTAAACTGAGCTGTATGAATTCCTTCTATATTTTGGTTAGTAATCCCTTATCAGATATGTGATTTGTAAATATTTTTCCCATTCCATAGGATTGCCTTTTCATTGAAATTAGTTTTAATAATATATTTTATTTACCTAGTATATCCAGAATGTTATTTCTACATGTAATCAATGTACAAATTATCAGTAAGATAGTTTATATTCCCTTTTTAATATTAAGTCTTTGAAATCTGGTGTATATTTTACGTGCACATTTCAAGTGCTCAGTAATCACATGTGGCTGGTGCCTACTATATTAGACAGCACACTGTGTGTGATCTGACACAGTGATGAGGAGTAGAAATGCTCGTGGTCGCGGGTCATATGGTTCAAGACTTATTAGGAGGTCAAGCAGCTGGTAGGACTTGTTAATGATTCTGCTGTTGTTCCTTATAAAATTCTCTTCTTTTCTGCCCATCTCAATTCTGTCTCTTCTCAAGTTCTCTCTTCTTTGTGAAGTCTTTCCCTATGTCTACTTATTCTCCCCCCAAGTGAAGGTCATACTTCATCCTCTTTTCTACTTATACTGTGTACATAGCTTTACTGATTGTATTTCCAATGTTGTATAGTTGGCTGTTTCACATACGTCTTTACTAGATTGTGAGCTCATTGAAGTGAAGGCTGTGTCTGGTTAATCTCTGAAACTCAAGCTACACCCACCTCATTTTATCACATTCCATCATTAGGCAGGGCTTAACTCTGAATTGAGCTGAAATTTGTCTGCCTGTGCCTTTCTCCCATTAGTCTTCATTCTACATCTGAAACAGCTCCAAACAAAGTTATTGTTACGTTGGTCATTCATACATTTGAATCATCTACCACATGTAGTTCCATACTGTCTTTATATCCTTGGGCTAAACTTTTTAGTATTGACATTTTTGCTTCCCTGTTTTTTCTTTTTCCTTTTTTTCTCAATTAGTATAAATTTTATTTTCTTCCCCCAGTGTATAGAATCATAGAATTTTAAGAACTGAAAGGGGCTAGAATTTGCCTAGTCCTGGTCCTTCGTCCAACTAGTATTCATTGATTACATACTGATTGAGTAATTGAAGCTGAGATATAGAGATATTGGGGGGCACCCCAATATTTTGAGTATTTCACTGAGAATAATGAAGAAGTTTAGATTTAGTAATTTTAAAAAGTCTTTCATCGTTCATTCTGTTTTTAAATATGTATGCTGCTGAGTGTCTTAAGAATTATGAGCAAAGTAGAAAGCTGTTTTATGCTGAAGCAGTGTATATACAGCACAGAAAGATCTCCAGATTTTTGGAGGGTTATCATTGAGAATTTGATTCCAAAGCTGAGATACCTGGGCTTCAATCTTGGCTCTACCACATACTAGCTATAAATTACTTAATCTTGGGTAATTACTTAATCTCTTTGTGTCTCCGTTTCCATATTTGTAGAATAAGGTTGATAATAATATGGAGTGTTGTAAGGTTTAAATGAGTCAGTACTTGCAAAGCACTAAGGATTATGCCTGGCATACAGTTAGTGTTCAGTATATAGCAACTGCTGCTGGTACCACCACCACCATCACCACTACTACTACTGTTATTGAGTTACAGAAGCACCTGGTGAGGTGTGGGATGCACCTGTGGAATTTCTGGTCCGCCCTTACTAAGTCGTCACTTACTTATGATATAAGCTTCTTGTCTTAATAAGAGGCCCTACATACCATTCTCTGCACCCAGCATGATTTGCCTAAAATGTAACCGTATCTGCGGAGTAATGAAGTATTTTGTCCTGGGGTTTTACTGTAGCAGCAATTTAAGAAATGGCAGAAGACCCATTAGCTTTAGGAGTCTGTTCCTTTGAGACCAACTTGCTAGGAATCCATTTCCTGTCTTCCTCCCTCCCTTCCTCCCTCCCTCCCTCCCTCCCTCCCTTCGTTCCTTTCTTCACTGGGTCTTTGTTGCTGTATGCAGGCTTTCTCTAGTTGCGGTGAGCGGGGGCTACTCTTCGTCGTGGTGCGTAGGCTTCTCATTGCGGTGACTTCTCTTGTTGCAGAGCACGGGCTCTAGGCGTGTGGACTTCAGTAGTTGTGGCACGTGGGCTTCAGTAGTTGTGGCTCGCGGGCTCTAGAGAGCAGGCTCAGTAGTTGTGGCGCATGGGCTTAGTAGCTCCGTGGCATGTAGAATCTTCGCGGACCAGGGCTCGAACCTGTGTCCCCTGCATTGGCAGGCAGATTCTTAACCACTGCGCCACCAGGGAAGTCCATTTTCTGTCTTTCTAAAAAGAGTGAATTTATTTTCTTCATTGGCATTCTGTAAACAAAATACTGGCAGTTTGTATTTTGTGGAATACGTTTTAAAGTGGATTTAATTTTCCTTAGTAAACGCCTTTTAATAATGCATCAGAGGGCTTCCCTGGTGGCTCAGTGGTTAAGAATCTGCCTGCCAATGCAGGGGACACGGGTTCGAGCCCTGGTCCAGGAAGATCCCACATGCTGCAGAGCAGCTAAGCCTGTGCGCCACAACTGCTAAGCCCGTGTGCCTAGAGTCCATGCTCTCCAACAAGAGAAGCCACCGCAGCGAAGAGTAGGCCCCGCTCGCCACAACTAGATAAAGCCCGTGTGCAGCAAGGAAGAGGCAACACAGCCAAAAATAAATAAATTAAATAAATAAATTTATTAAAAAATAATAAATAATGCATCAGAGTAAATTTTCTTTCTCTGTTGTCAGGTTGCTATCAAGATCATAGATAAGACCCAGCTGGATGAAGAAAACTTGAAGAAGATTTTCCGAGAAGTTCAAATTATGAAGATGCTTTGCCACCCCCATATTATCAGGCTTTACCAGGTAGGATCACTAGTGGTGTAGCGTATGGTAACAAAGAACCCAGAATGGTCACTTGTGTCTGTGGTTACTTTTGAAGGGAAGGTGGATGGGTGAACATCTGCAACTTTTTTTTGTTTCTGTGTTCATATATTCATCCTACTATTTATCCTACCCTATTATCCCCCAACTCAGTACTTCTGTTTCCCTTGGGTATTTACTGGTAAGGTCTAACTTACCTAAGTAGGCCTTTATAATTTGTTCTTTAAAACTTGGATGCCATTCTTAGAGTTACACAAAAAGGTTATTTACAAGATGATGAGAACTTACTTATTTAGGTCAGAATCTTAAAGCAGAATGGGAAACCCAAAAGGAACAGAATTTTGAGGGGTGAAAGTAATATTAATTTTTACAATATTAAATACTAATTTCTGTGATCATGTTATGAATTATGATCATGTTATGAATTATGTTCATAACATGTTATGAATGAACATGTTATGATCATGTTATGAATTATGATCATGTTATGATGGCAAAGGATATTTTAAGTATGGCTTCTTGTATGAGTCAGAGCCTACCTCCTTTCTATTCTAACAGGGTACTAGACTTAGTTTTCTAAGATAGCATTTGATTACTTTGATAACCAAGAGATTGATTCTGTGTAATGGAAGAGATTTCTGTTCTAGTTTTCTTATCTTCCAAGAAGCATGCATATTTCATGCCTTCATCAAAAGTCATTCCCTAGCCTTACTGCAAAAGCAGTAAATCTAATGGCTGGAATTTTAAGCCACATAGGGGAGGACCTTGCCTTAGCAGACTGGTAGAGGAGGTATTTTGGGAGAGGTAGAGCTTTGAGGTGCTTCTCAAATTGCAGCGTGTTGGCAGCCATGAGCTCTGCCTGTACATAGGGCCAGCCCTGCTCACTGCTTTCTACCAGATCAGCCATCACCTGGTTCTGCAGGATGTGGCCACCCCCTCAATTCATTTGCTGCTGTTAGTCAGCAGTAAGTGGTTACTGGCCCAGATCCGGGATCATGTGTAAGAGTGTGAAGAGTACATTGACCAAGGCCCAAAGGGGAAGCTTTCATAGTCTGTTGCTTTCATGGGAAAGGAAGCATGTCTTGATATTAATGTATACGGTTAAGGCTACAGTGTTAGGGCTCGTCTCTGGCATCAGCTGCTCACATAATGAAATGAATTAGATCAGCTTGTTGAAATCCGTCACACTAAATTATGTTGAACCACACCTCCACTGTACCCCAGATGGAAACCCATGAAAGGTTTCTGGGGTTGCCTGAAGACCTGTATCTGCAAACTCAGAGGTGTCTAACCTCTGCTTCCTTCCTATCCTGACAGGTTGAGTAAACTTCTTGACCTCACTTTTTTTTTTCTTGCGGTACGCGGGCCTCTCACCTCTGTGGCCTCTCCTGTTGCGGAGCAAAGGCTCCGGATGCGCAGGCTCAGCAGCCATGGCTCACGGGCCCAGCCGCTCCGTGGCATGTGGGATCTTCCCGGACCTGGGCACGAACCCTTGTCCCCTGCATCAGCAGGTGGACTCTCAACCACTGCGCCACCAGGGAAGCCCTTGACCTCACTTTTTAAAGTAAATCATCTTTAAATAGTTGTAGAGCTTATTAGGCTGATCTTTCTCAAGAGGTTAACTTATAGGTACTAACCTTATAACCGAAATCTGCAAATTTACCTTTCTTACCCAAGATTTCATTAGCCTATAAGGTTTATATACTTTCAGCCCTGGCTTTGAACATTGCCCTTTCTTAAGCTTTAATTTTGCTCTCTGGCAGCTAATATTGTTAATGGGAGATTCTGAACTGCCAAGGTGAAGAGTGGCTGTTGAATTGTCAAGGCAGTTTTCACGTCATTTGTTAAAGCTTTAGTCTGTTCGGGTTTATAGAGTGAGCCAAATATAGATAACTATATAGGAAAATTTTAGAACTCCTGAAAAGTTCTTTTTAAAAAAATCTGAAATTAAAAACAACACTGTAAATCAACTGTACTTCAATAAAATTTAAAAAATTTACAGTCAATAAAAGGCCTGGTACAAAGGAGAGATACATTATGACATTTTTTTTTCTTTTCTTTTTTTCCCTAAACAACTGCATATGTTTAGTGTACTTACTTTTTGTTATATGAGTCAACATATAAAGAACTTGGAAGCAATACATGTAACAGTGGGCTAGTATCACCAGTCTATAGAGAGTTTTTAAATTAAAGTGAAAAAAGTGACACAGTTATTAGATTGAAAAATTAAAAGAATGTGCACACATACAATGGAGTACTATGAAACTATTGAAAAGAAGAAATAGATCTATTATTATAAGGTAATGTATGATACTGTTTTGGTATTAATGTATAGAGATGTCAAAAATAAAGTGACTAGGGAATGATTTGATAAAATAATTAACCTTGAAGCATAGTGCAAGTGTAAAACTGTATTGCCTACTATGATAGCCACATGTGGTTATTGTGTATTAACATGTGGCTAGAGTGAATGAGGAACTGGATTTTTACTTTCACTTAATATTAATGTAAATATAAAAATTGGAGCTGTTTACAATTAAAAGTTTTTGAAATAATATTAATGATAATAAAATATATTATTAGAATTAACTTTTTCTTTTTTAATGTAGCTACTAGAAAAGTTAAAATTATATATGAGACTCACAATGTTTCTATTGGACAGCACTGCTCTAAAATGTTATAGAATAAGCTATAAACAGTGTTTCCACTGAGGAATAAAATGGAGGGGGTTGGAAAGAGGAAAACCGTCTTTTGTTTATATACTGGGTATTTAAAATGTTTATAATGAACATATATACTCATATATTACTTTAATAAATATTTAATGAAAAAGGTAAAAAGGAAGAAGGAACTGACAACACACTACAACTAATTTTGTAAACAGTGGCAAAATAGAGACTAAGATAAAAATACAAGTAAGTCGTTTATATTATTGAAGTGTTGAATATTTATATTATCGTTCCCAGTTTTGAATAAAAGGATGGCGGACAGGAAAGTTGTCATTTCCATTTAAAAAAAGCACAGCCATATGTGATATTTGTGCATTTCTTAAGTGATCCTGTTATTCTCCCTAAGTTTTGTTTTGGTTGGGTTTTGCGGGGGACATTTTTGAACTTCAAGTGATCACTGTCGAATGTGAACTTTTTGGTTCTTGGCAGCTTCTTTGCTTCTCAGTTTTGTGGAGCTTAAAAGATTGCAGAGGCCTCCTGGGATGACAAAAGGACTCTCTCAAGTAGTAAATATTTCCTACTTTTAAGAACTTGGAGGAATACCTGTTTTCCCCCTTTCTTCTTAATAACGTTTATGTCTGTCACCCTCCCAGTCCCCTGATGTTTTAAGTTTCCTTTAGGCAGTAATGGTTATTAATACTTCAAATGACAAAAGAAGATTCATTAGTTTCTCTTCCTGTGATATCAGCCTGTCATTTGTATCACTGTCACTTTCCTGCCTTTGCACCAGGTTATGGAGACAGAACGGATGATTTATCTGGTGACAGAATATGCTAGTGGAGGGGAAATATTTGGTAAGTACATTTACTGCATTCTTCAAACAGCTATTGAGCACACCACGGCAAACTTAAAATAGCCGTTCGATGCCTTTGTCACTTGAGCAGCTGTGACTTGATGCTGTCCTTCAGTGCTGTCATTTTCTATCAACAAAGTAATTTTAATTATTTTTGATTCATCTCTTTAAGTCTTCACCATCTTTGTTTCCTTAGCAAAGGTGTTTTGTTTATTTCAGCAAGGTGTTGATGGTTGAGATTAAAGATCTTCAAAAACAAACATTTCTCTGACTTTTGTGGGTCTTTCCTATTGCCAGATTCTAATTGGGGTGACCAAGTGTGACAGAACGCTTACAAGTGTGGTGGGCCTCTGTTGTGTGTGAAATAGCCACTCGGAGCAAACAGTCTCACCCTAATGCATTCTTTAACATTTATTTAAATATAACATGTAACTCTGTTCCTTACCATGTGTTCACAGTTCCCTTAATGATTCTTGTAATTTAGGACGTTTTGTCTTCAGTAGCTATTCTTTTTTTCCTCTAACACTTAGGTTAGCACAACATCAGAATTAAGCAGGAGAATTTGTTACCAGGAAATATGACTTTTTGAGGTGGTAAAAACTGGGCCCCCCCATTTTTTTTTTTTATTTTTGGTAGCAATGATAAATGGAGCCAAATAGAGATAATGACTAAACTTTCAAATCTAGATTGACATGTCTTTTTATTTTTAAATTTTATTTCTTTTTTGGCATGTGAATATAGAGAAAGGTTTCTTCTTATATATTTTAGGTTTATTTAGTTTATTTTTTTAGATTTTGTTTTAGTTTAAATCTGGATGGTAAGAATTTTTTTAATTTTCAACATATTGGCACTTCGTTATTTAAAATATATTAAAAAGCATGATATCACTTTTAAAGTGGAATCTTCTCATTAGTGACTGTGAGTTGTGACTATGAATATTTTGGTATGTTAAACTTTCCCCATAAATCTGACAATTTTGTATCCAAGAATCTTCAAAATAAGTGCGAGTCTTTTTTAAAGGAGGTATCACTTCTTAATGACATTTTTGCTTGGCTTTGCATCTGTGCTTATGCATAATGGTAATCTTGGGAGCAAAGAGACCTTGTCATCTTAATGTTCATAATAATCAAAGAACCAAACACAGTGCACATCATACCTATTTTGCTCTTTAGGAAAACAGATTTCAAAAGTACAGAAAAGATAAAAGATAGATTCTTTGTGGGAATGTAGCTCAAGGCATGAGGAAACAGAGTAGTACTTCTCATGGTATTATTATAAAAGATCTGAAGGAGGAAGAAATTGATGTATCACCTAAAGAAATCATTGTGCCTGCACAGGGATATAACTGTCTCATGAGGTCTCATTTTTAAAAGTATCTGTATCAGAGATGAAGGGACGGGCTTAATCAAGAACATGAGCTTTGGAGGCAGTTATACCTGGTTTTGAATCAGATTGTTGCCACTATTTGCTTTTTTACTGGGATTTTGGAACTCAGTTTCATGGTCTATAAAAGTCAGAACTGTCATATCTGCCTTACAGTTGTGAAGATAAAATGAGATAGCACATATACAGCCCCGGCACTTTGCTTCCTTCACCTCCATGTTAGATGACAAATGGGTGATCAACTTTTTTTTTTTTTTTTTAACATCTTTATTGGGGTATAATTGCTTTACAATGGTGTGTTAGTTTCTGCTTTATAACAAAGTAAATCAGTTATACATATACATATGTTCCCATATCTCTTCCCTCTTGCGTCTCCCTCCCTCCCACCCTCCCTATACCACCCCTCCAGGCGGTCACAAAGCACCGAGCCGATATCCCTGTGCCATGCGGCTGCTTCCCACTAGCTATCTACCTTACGTTCGTTAGTGTATATATGTCCATGCCTCTCTCTTGCCCTGTCACAGCTCACCCTTCCCCCTCCCCATATCCTCAAGTCCGTTCTCCAGTAGGTCTGTGTCTTTATTCCTGTCTTACCCCTAGGTTCTTCATGACATTTTTTTTTCTTAAATTCCATATATATGTGTTAGCATACAGTATTTGTCTTCTTCTTTCTGACTTACTTCACTCTGTATGACAGACTCTAGGTCTATCCACCTCATTACAAATAGCTCAATTTCGTTTCTTTTTATGGCTGAGTAATATTCCATTGTATATATGTGCCACATCTTCTTTATCCATTCATCCGGTGATGGGCACTTAGGTTGTTTCCATCTCCAGGCTATTGTAAATAGAGCTGCAATGAACATTTTGGTACATGACTCTGTATGAATTTTGGTTTTCTCAGGGTATATGCCCAGTAGTGGGATTGCTGGGTCATATGGTAGTTCTATTTGTAGTTTTTTAAGGAACCTCCATACTGTTCTCCATAGTGGCTGAACCAATTCACATTGCCACCAGCAGTGCAAGAGTGTTCCCTTTTCTCCACACCCTCTCCAGCATTTATTGTTTCTAGATTTTATGATGATGGCCATTCTGACTGGTGTGAGATGATATCTCATTGTAGTTTTGATTTGCATTTCTCTAATGATTAATGATGTTGAGCATTCTTTCATGTGTTTGTTGGCAGTCTGTATATCTTCTTTGGAGAAATGTCTGTTTAGGTCTTCTGCCCATTTTTGGATTGCGTTGTTTGTTTTTTTATTATTGAGCTGCATGAGCTGCTTGTAAATTTTGGAGGTTAATCCTTTGTCAGTTGCTTCATTTGCAAATATTTGCTCCCATTCTGAGGGTTGTCTTTTGGTCTTGTTTATGGTTTCCTTTGCTGAGCAAAAGCTTTGAAGTTTCATTAGGTCCCATTTGTTTATTTTTGTTTTTATTTCCATTTCTCTAGGAGGTGAGTCAGAAAGGATCTTGCTGTGATTTATGTCATAGAGTGTTCTGCCTATGTTTTCCTCTAAGAGTTTGATAGTTTCTGGCCTTACATTTAGGTCTTTAATCCATTTTGAGCTTATTTTTGTGTATGGTGTTAGGGAGTGCTCTAATCTCATACTTTTACATGTACCTGTCCAGTTTTCCCAGCACCACTTATTGAAGAGGCTGTCCTTTCTCCACTGTACATTCCTGCCACCTTTATCAAAGATAAGGTGTCCATGGGTTTATCTCTGGGCTTTCTATCCTGTTCCATTGATCTATCTTTCTGTTTTTGTGCCAGTACCATACTGTCTTGATTACTGTAGCTTTGTAGTATAGTCTGAAGTCAGGGAGCCTGATTCCTCCAGCTCCGTTTGGCTATTCGGAGTCTTTTGTGTTTCCATACAAATTGTGAAATTTTTTGTTCTAGTTCTGTGAAAAATGCCAGTGGTAGTTTGATAGGGATTGCCTTGAATCTATAGATTGCTTTGGGTAGTAGAGTCATTTTCACATTGTTGATTCTTCCAATCCAAGAACATGGTATATCTCTTCATCTATTTGTATCATCTTTAATTTCTTTCATCAATGTCTTATAATTTTCTGCATACAGGTCTTTTGTCTCCTTAGGTAGGTTTATTCCTAGATATTTTATTCTTTTTGTTGCAATGGTAAATGGGAGTGTTTTCTTGGTTTCACTTTCAGATTTTTCATCATTAGTATATAGGAGTGCCAGAGATTTCTGTGCATTAATTTTGTGTCCTGCTACTTTACCAAATTCATTGATTAGGTCTAGTAGTTTTCTGGTAGCATCTTTAGGATTCTCTGTGTATAGTATCATGTTATCTGCAAACAGTGACAGCTTTACTTGTTCTTTTCCGATTTGGATTCCTTTTATTTCCTTTTCTTCTCTGATTGCTGTGGCTAAAACTTCCAAAACTATGTTGAATAAGAGTGGTGAGAGTGGGCAACCTTGGTGATCAACTTCTGGCAGGATAGCATGAGGAGCTCTGCTGCCCTGCTCCCCAGTGAAACTGGTGAAAGTGATTTTAAAAACCCCTAAAATCCAGCCATTTTAAGTCTCTGGAAATGGTTCTAAGGGTGAACAGCAACTGAAGAAACATTTATTCAAGAATATCTGTGAAAATTTAGTAAGAAATAAAAGTGTCTGTGGTTTTTAAGCCAGTACTGCTTCCTTCTTCCCCCTAGCCAGCTCAGCAGGGTGGAGATTACACTCACGATTACTGTAGCCAAGAACACAGGCCTGCCCTCTGGTCCCCTCCTTTCACCTAGACTAATGGCTTTCTTCCCGGAGGAACTGGACATCAGCATTTCTTATCCTGCCCCAGCTACCTATTGCTGTTGCTAAGTCCTGGGTGAGAGCAGTTGAACAGTGGGGACTCCTTCTTCCACCCAGCCCTGACTTGTGGAGTTTGGGTGTGGCATGCTGAGAATACTGGGACCCAGATCACTCTTGCCTTGGGTTATAAATTGGTGGGTCATCCCAAGAGAGTCAAGCTGGGAGAATTGAGATTGTGTCCCCTTTCTCTGCACTGAGCTCAGCTCTTAGAGAGGGAGTGTTACTCAAGGAAAACTTTTCCATTGTCCCCAGCCTAGCTTCAGAGTCCTGGCTCAGATATTTGCCCAGAGGGAGAAAAAGACCGTAACACATATAGCTCCTAATTTCTTCCCAAGGGAACTGACTTCATTTGCAATGGAGAGTGAAGAAGTTCAAGCCTGAAGGCACACACAAGAACTGTGGAGGTTGTGGTTACAGGCATTTCAGAGGAGATCCGAGCAGGCTAAAGTATAGGCCAGCTAGTTTGCAGGTAAAAAACAGGGAGTAAAACATCACAAGAGCCTTCCTAAGGTCAGAAGAAAAATCAAACTCTGATCTCAGAAACTGTTCCTTCAAAGGAACCAGAATTTGATTGGATTGTTTATAGACCAGTTTATGCTCCAGGGCATTGTTGAAAATAATAGAACAACCAGGGACTTCCCTGGTAGTCCAGTGGTTAAGAAGCCACCTTCCAATGCAGGGGATGCAGGTTTGATCCCTGGTTGGGGAACTAAGCTCCCACATACTGTGGGGCAGCTAAGCCTGCGCACTCTAGAGCCCACGGCCACAACTAGAGAGAAGCCCCGTGCCTCAACTAAGACCCGATGCCGCCAAGTAAATAAATATTAAAAAAATAAAAAAAGAGCCACCAGCCACAGTTTTTGGATTTTAACAGCTGGACTTGGTTAAGAAAAGACAGGAAGAGAGCCTTGCCCAAACCATGGTGATCCAGTGATCTGAGGGTAATGGTGGATATACCAAGGCTGTGCCTCCCCTGAGGAACAACATTAGAAGCTGATCACTGTGTATGGGGGAATAAACTTCACTAAAACAATCCAGCCAGTCACTAAACAAATAAACAAGCAAATAACAAGAACATGCTCCAGAAGGGTAGAGGTGTACCAGTACCTAGACGTGGTACAACATGTTATCTAAGATGTCTGGTTTCCAACAACAGCAAACTATGAAACATATAAAGAAACAGGAAAGTATGACCCAGGCCACAAAAAAAAGCAGGCCACAGAAACTGCCTGTCAGAGAGGCCACATTTATCAAAAAAAGACTTTAAAGTAGCCATTATGGACATGTTCACAGACATAAAGGAACTCACAATTGAAGTCGTAAAAGAAAATATGATTATAGGGTCACATCAAATAGAGAATATCAATAAAGAGATGGAAATTTTAAAAAAATGGAATCAAAAGAAATTACGGAATTGAAAAGTAAAATAACTAAAATTAAAAAATTCATCAGAGAGGCTTAACTGATTTGAACTGTAGAACAAGAAGTGAATTTGTAGATAGGCATTTTATGCAAGTTGAAGAACAGAGAGAAAAACGAATTAAGAACAATGAATAGAGCCTCAGAGAAATGTGGGATACAATCACATGCTCCAACATATTTATAATGGGCGTACCAGAAGAAGAGAGAAAGGAGCAGAAAAAATATGCAAGGAAATAATGACTGTAAACTTCACAAATTTATTGAAAAACAGTAACTTACATATCCAGGAAGCTCAATAAAATCCAATCAGGATTAAACACAAAGAGATCCACAAACAGATACATCATAGTAAGAATAGTGAAAGACAAAATATTGAAAGCATCAAGAGAAAAATGATGCGTCACTTAAAGGGAGTTCTGTAGGTTTAGATAGCAGACTTTTCAGCAGAAACAACGGAGGCCAGAAGGCAATAGGATAACATTTTTAAAGCCCTGAAAGGAAAAAAAAAAACTATTAATCAAAATCCTATACCAGTGAACGTATATTTCAAAAACGGAGGTGAAATAGACTTTCTCAGATAATCAGAAACTGAGGGAGGGACTTCACTGGTGGCACAGTGGTTAAGAATCTGCCTGCCAATGCAGGGGACACGGGTTTGAGCCCCGATCTGGGAAGATCCCACATACCGCAGAGCAACTAAGCCCGTGAGCCACAACTACTGAGCCCACATGCGAAAACTACTGAAGCCCGCGTGCCTAGAGCCCGTGCTCTGCAACAAGAGAAGCCATCACAATGAGAAGCCCAAGCAGTGCAATGAAGAGTAGACCCCGCTCACTGCAGCTAAAGAAAGCCCGCTCCCAGCAATGAAAACCCAACGCAGCCAAAAAATAAAGAAAAATATATATACTGAGCAAATTTGTTTCTGACAGATATACCTTACAAGAAATACTAAAAGAAGTTCTTCAAGGTAAAAGCAGGTGACCTCAGATGGTAATTTGAGTTCACACAATAAACAAAGGGCACCAATAAGTGTCATTATGTAATTATAAAAGTCATAAGAAATGCATACTTTCTCCTTTTTTCTTTTAACCTGTTTAAAAATAAATTGAATATAAAATACACTGTTAAGGCTATAATATAATATATGTGTAATATATTTGTCAGTAACAGTACAAAGGATATGTGTGTGAGAAAAACTGCAGTAGCCTAAGGAAGTCATTACACATGGCACAAATAATTATAGCAATGTATTCTTGGATTTGTAACATTAATTGATGTAATTTTATTGCAAAAACACTAAAAAAGGGGGTAAAAGAAATGATGCTATAAAGCAGACACCCTTCTATATAATCACCTGGTATAAATCAGAAGCTCATTTGGATAAGATAAAATATACATGCTAAACACTAGAGCAGTCACTTTAAAAAAAACCCTCAGAAAATTATAATGTAAAAAATCATTAAAGAAGTTGAAATGCTTCATTAAAAAATATTCACTTAATGCAGAAGAAAGCAGTAATGGTGGTATAGAAAACAAAAAAAGATATAAAATATATGGAAAACAATAAGTAAAACAGCAGGTATAAATCCGGCTATTATCAGTACTCATATTAAGTGTAAATGGGTGGGATAATTTAATGCAAAGGCAATGATTGTTAGACTGAATAAAAACACATGGTCCAGTGTATGCTGTCTACAAGAAACATACTTTAAATTCAAAGATACAAATAGACTGAAAGTAAAAGGATGGAAAATTATATATCATGCAAACAGCAATGACGAGAAAGCTCAAATGGCTATGTTGATATCAGACAAAATAGACTTTAAGACACAATAGCTTTATTTCTACTATTAGAGATAAAGAGGGACATTCTATAATGATAAGAAGGTAATACATTAGGAAACTATAACAGTTATAAACGTGTATCTAATAACAGAGCACTAAAATGCGTAAAATAAAAACTGACAGAAATGAAGGGAGAAATAGACAATGACAATAGTTGGAAGCTTCAATACTCTACTTGCAATAATGGATAGAAAAAGTAGACAGAAGATCAACAGGAAAAATAAGACTTGACCAATACTGTAAACCAACTATACCTAACTGACATCTATAGAACACTCCACCTAACAACAATACTATATATATGCTTATCAAGTAAACACAGGACATTCTCAAAGATAGACCATATACTAGGCCATAAAACAAACCTGCATAAAATTTAAACTTATTCAGTTTTAGCAGTAATACAAAATGTTTTACAACCACAGTGGAGTAAAATTAGAAATGAATAGCAGGAAAACTTTGGGGAACTCACAAATTAAAATTAAGCAGTGTATTTTAAAGTAAGCAGTGGGTCAAAAAAGAAGTTAAAGGCAAATTCAGAAAGTACTTTGAGATGGATGAAAATAAAGACAACATATCAAAACCTGTGGGATGCAACTAAAGGAGTGCTTAGAGGGAAGTTTATAACTGTAGAATGCCTATAATAAGAAAGATCAATTACGTAGTCTTCTACCTTATGACAGTGGAAGAGTAAGAGCAAACCAAACCTAAGATCAAGCTGAAGGAAGGGAATAATAATTATAGCAGAATTTAATGAAATAGAAAAAAATAGAGGAAATCAATGAAACCAAAAGCTAGTTCTTTGAAATGATCAACAAAATTGACAAATCTTTAGTTAGATTGGCCAAGAAAAAAAGAAACACTCAAACACTAGAATCAGAAGTAAAAGAAGAGATACTACTACTGACCCTAAATTAATAACAGTTATTATAAAGGAATACTTGAACAATTGTGCACCAACAAATTGTTTAACCTAGATAAAATGGAAAAATTCCTAGAAAGACACAAACTACTGAAACTGACTCAAGAAGAAATAGACAATCTGAATAGACCTATATCAAGTGAAGAGATAGAAGCAGGAATCAAAAGACCACCCATAAAGAAAGTCCAAGTCTGGAGGGCATCATTGCTGAACTCTACCAAATATTTAGAAAAGAGTTAACAGCAAATGTTCACAAACTCTTCTAAAAGTAGAAGAGGGAGCACTTGATATATACACATACATATATATATACTTTGACATATACTTGATACCAATACCAGACAAGGACTTCACAAGGAAAAGAAAAAAAACACTACAGGGGCTTCCCTGGTGGTGCAGTGGTTGAGAGTCTGCCTGCCGATGCAGGGGACACGGGTTCGTGCCCCAGTCCGGGAAGATCCCACATGCCGCGGAGCGGCTGGGCCTGTGAGCCATGGCTGCTGATCAGGCCTGCATGTCTGGAACCTGTGCTCCGCAACAGGAGAGGCCACAACAGTGAGAGGCCCTTGTACCACAAAAAAAAAAACAAAACAAAAAAAACCCAACACTGCAGACCAGTTTCTCTTATGACTATGGATGCAAAAATATTCAACAAAATACTTACAAGTGAAATCCAGCAACATATAAAAAGAATTATACACTGTGATCAAGTAGAATTTATCCACATGCAAGAAATGCAAGGTTGGTTCACCATATCAAAATTCATGAATGTAATACATCATATCAATAAAAGAAAATACAAGATAACATATCTCCCATGCACCTATGGTCAATTAATCTATGATAAAACAGGCAAGCATGTACAATGGAGAAAAGAAGTGGGCCTGGGAAAACTGGACAGCTACATGTAAAAGGATGAAATTAGAACATTCTCTAACACCATACACCAAAATAAACTCAAAATGGAACAAAGACCTAAATATAAGGTCAGACACTATAAAACTCTTAGGGGAAAACATAGGCAGAACACTCTTTGACATGAATCACAGCAGTATCTTTTTTGATCCACCTCCTAGAGTAATGAAAATAAAAACAAAAGTAAACAAATGGGACCTAGTTAAACTTAGCTTCTGCACAGCAAAGGAAACCATTAACAAACAAAAAGACAACCTACAGAATGTGAGAAAATGTTTGCAAATGAAGCAACTGACAGTGGATTAATCTCCAAAATATACAAACAGCTCATGCAGATCTAAGTCAAAAAAACAAACAACCCAATCAAAAAATGGGCAGAAGACCTGAAAAGACGTTTCTCCAAAGAAGACTTACAGATGGCCAAAAAACACATGAAAAGATGCTCAACATCACTGATTATCAGAGAAATGCAAATCAAAACTACAGTGAGGTATCACCTTGCACTGGTCAGAATGGCCATCATCAAAAAGTCTACAAACAATAAATGCTGGAGGGGCTGTGGAGAAAGAGGAACCCTCCTACACTGCTGGTGGGAATGTAAATTGGTACAAATTGGTACAACCACTATGGAGAACAGTATGGAGGTTCCTTAAAAATCTAAAAATAGAACTACTATATGACCCAGCAGTCCCACTCCTGGGCATATATCCAGAGAAAACTGTAATCTGAAAGGATACATGCACCCCAGTGTTTATTGCAGCACTGTTCACAATAGCCAAGACATGGAAGCAACCTAAATGTCCGTCGACAGAGAAATGGATAAAGAAGATGTGGTACATATTTACTATGGAATATTACTCAGCCATAAAAAAGAATGAAATAATGCCATTTGCAGCAACAAGGGTGCTGCATACTAAATGTTAGTATGAAGTAACTAAATGAAGTAACTCAGACAGAGAAAGACAAATATATGATATCACTCATATGTATCATCTAATTTTTAAAAAATGATACAAATGAACTTATTTACAAAACCAAAACAGACTTAGAGATATCAAAAACAAACTTATGGTTACCAAAGGGGAAACGTGGGTGGAGGGATAAATTAGGAGCTTGGGATGAACGTACACACAATACTACATATAAGATAGATAACTAATAAGGACCAGCCGTATAGCACAGGGACCTCTACTCAATATTCTGTGATAATCTATATGAGAAAAGAATCTAAAAAAGAATGAATATATGTATATGTATAACTGAATCACTTTGCTATACATGTGAAACTAACACAGCATTGTAAATCAACTATATATAGTCCAATACATTTAAAATTAAAAGATAACATGATCATCTCAATATATGAAGAAACAGTGCTTGATAGAATCCAACACTCTTTCATGATAAAAATATTCAACAAACTAGAAATAGAAGGGAACTTCTTTAATCTGATAAAGGATGTCTGAAAACTCACAACTAACATCACACTTAATGGTGAATGACTAGATGTTTTCCCCCACAGATCAGGAAGAAGACAAAGATTTCATCTCTCTCCACTTCTATTTAAACATCGTACTAGAGGTTCTAGCCACAGCAATTAGGCAAGAAAGAGATATAAAAGGCACTAGGTTAGAAAGGGAAAAAGTAAAACAGTTTATTCACAGATAGCGTGATCTTGTATATGGAAAATCCTAACAAATCCACTAAAAAACTGGAAGAACTATATAAGAGTTTAGCAGGGTTGCAGGATGCAAGAGTAGTATGTTCAGTTGTATTCCTATATCCTTACAGTGAACAATCTGAGAATGAAAGAAATAAAATGGTTCAGTTTACAATAGCATTAATAAGAATAACATTCTTATGAATACATTTTTTCTTTTTTCTTTTTTTTTTCCTGGCCTCTCACTGCTGTGGCCTCCCCTGTTGTGGAGCACAGGCTCCGGACGCGCAGTCTCAGCGGCCATGGCTCACGGGCCCAGCCGCTCCGTGGCACGTGGGATCTTCCTGGACCAGGGCACGAATCCGTGTCCCCTGCATCGGCAGGCGGACTCTCAACCACTGCGCCACCAGGGAAGCCCCTTACAAATACATTTAACAAAAGAAGTACAAATCTTATACTCTGAAAAGTACAAAAAAGTATAAAACAATGATGAAAGATATTTAAGACCATCTAAATGATTGGAAAAACATCCCATGTTCATTGATTGTAAAAGTTAACATTGTTAAGATGACAGTGCTGTTCAAATTGAGGTATGGATTCAACACAGTCCCCATCAGAATCTAAGCTGACATTTTTGTAGAAATTGATATCCTTATTCCAAATTTATGTAGAATTACAAAGGACCCAGAATAGCCAAAACAATCTTGAAAAAGAAGAAAGCAGATTGGAGTGATGCAGCCACAAGTCAAGGAAAACTGACAGTGACCAGAAGCTAGAAGAGGTGTAGAAAAGATTCTTCCCTAGAACCTCCAGGTAGAGTGAGTCCCTGCTGATAACTTGATTTTGGATTTCTTGCTTCCAAAGCTGTGAGTGAATAAACTACAGTTGTTTTAAGCTACCTATTTTATGGTAATTTGTTTCAGCACCCTAAGGGAACTAATACAGATGGGGACAGGATTTTGGCATAATCTCAGAATATCTCCCCGTAAAATATTAATGATTTACAAAGGTTATCAGTTAGCAGGTAGAGGAATTGGCATACCCCAACATAATCAGGTGATTAATATTAATGTCATGGGTGGTGAAGGCTTTAAAGAAGTAGTGTAAGAACTGTATCTTTGGATACTTTCTGGAATTAACTGGGGGAGCAGGGTATTTCAGAAATGCTGTAGCATGTTCAAAAGATTTTAAGAGGAGAGAGAACGTGGCATATTTCATATTCATTAAGTTGTTTAGTATGGTTTTAATATAGGCTACATATGAGAAAATGGCCACAAATAAGGCTGGTTTGATAGGAAAGGCTCCATAGTAAAGAGCTTTGTAAGACTTCTCTGACTTGGCCAAATCCCCTATCACACCCTCTCACTGTACTGTATCCTTTCTTGGCAGTACTGATATCAATTCGGTTTTACATTTCTTTCTGTAATTATGTAGTGGATTCTCTCTCCCACCAGGCACCAAACTCCACAAGTTTAGGGGCCATGTCTGTTTTTGCTCCCCATTCAACTCCATGCCTCCTCTTGCTCTCCAGTTCATACTGTTGGACTCAAGTATTACTGAGGGAAATGATCAGTAACTACTGAAAGAGTAAGTGAATGAATGAATTCTTTTACCATGTAAAAGAATTGAATTTTATCTTGAATCATTGCCATATAAGGAAGAATTGGGATGGACCAATTCTAAGACCAGATAGGAGACTGTACAGTAATACTCAGGAATGATGACGTATTGAAGTAAGGTAGTGACTTCATCGTTTTCATTTTAACTTCACAATAATCTTGTAACATAGATATTTTTGCCATCATCTTACAGACAAACTGGAGTTCAGGAACACTAAATAATTTGCCAAAGTCCTGTAACTAATCAGTAACAGAGCTGAGGATTACCTGAGTATATGTTCTTTCCCATTTACCAGATTGAAGAATCTGTTCTTCCATCTAGAATGACTTCAATAAAGTATTTCTAGGAGGATCTTTGATTATAACTATAAACCAAATTTCTGTTTTGAAAATAGGTCATAGACATAGCAGCAAAACAATCTTAACATGAAGTCTTTTTTACCCTCTTGTTATAAGTCCTCATTTAAAAAGAGGGTGAGACAGATTTTCTTAGATGGGTATTATTACTGTGAGATTTAGGCATAGGCAATAGCTTGTTTGCAGAGCTAGTATGTATAAATTAGTAGCATTTCCTCTACTTATATAATAACAACTTCATCTTTTCTCCTCAAGCCTTTTTATTTTATCACTGTTTATGTAAAAGAAGTAGGCAGTATTCCTGAAATTTTAGATTAATTAAGCATGTCAAAGGTTACTAAACTATTGGGAAGTACAGTGCTCGGTAAAGGAGAAAATGCGTAAGAGGGTAGTAAGATGATTTTTAGATTTCTGATCCTGTTTTTGACAGTAGTAGTGTCATTTATTGAGATAAAGAATACCAGGGTTAAAAACAGATCAGATGGGACTTCCCTGGTGGCCCAGGGGTTAGGAATCCACCTGCCAATGCAGGGGACACGGGTTCGAGCCCTAGTCCGGGAGGATCCCACATGCCACGGAGCAACAAAGCTTGTGTGCCACAACTACTGAGCCTGTGCTCTAGAGCCCGCGAGCCACGACTACTGAGCTTGCGTGCCATAACTACTGAAGCCCACGTACCTAGAGCCCGTGCTCTGTAACAAGAGAAGCCACTGCAATGAGAAGCCTGTGCACCATAACGAAGACCCAACACAGCCAAAAATAAATAAATAAAATAAATTTAAAAAAAAAAGATCAGATGAAGTGTGTTGTTTTAGACATATTTAGTTTGAGGCACCAGTTAGGTGAAAGTTGTCCATCAAGTAATTGGATATAGAAATCTGGAAATCAGGGATAAGATAGAGCCTAGGGATATTGTTTCCATCAGCAGATGGATGGTAGTTGGTCATCAGTATGTTTAAAGATGAAAGAATAGGTTTAAGGATGAAGCCCTTCTTACCATCAGTATTTGTATTTAAGTTGAAAATGAGGCCATAAAATATGAAAAGCCACTGTCGATGAAATAAGACTGTGGTGTTATAAAAACCAAGGAAAATAGGAATTTCAAAAAGGAGCAGTATTAAATGCTGTAGAAAAGTCAAATATGATAAGGAATGCAAGGTAACTTCTGGCTTTGAGGCAAAGATGTTCTCAGTATTCTTAAAGAGAGCTGTTTCACTAGTGTAATAAGAATAGAAATCAGAATGTAATGGGGTGAGGTATGAGTGCATAAATGTTATATAATATAATAAATGAATTCTAAAATATGTCACAGACGTAGCAATTGAAAATAAGATAAATAAAAGTGATGGTGGGACTTCCCTGGTGGCACAGTGGTTAAGACTCCATGCTCCCAATGCAGGGGGCCCGAGTTCCATCCCTGGTCAGGGAACTAGATCCCACATACATGCCGCAACTAAAAGTTTGCATGCCACAACTAAGGAGCCTGCCTGTCGCAACTAAGGAGCTGGTGAGCCACAACTAAGGAGCCTGTCGGCTGCAATTAAGGAGCACACGTGCCACAACTAAGGAGCCAGCAAGCTGCAACCATGGAGCCCGCCTGCTGCAACTAAGGCCCAGCACAACCAAATAAATAATAAAATAAATATTTTTTAAAAAAGTGAAGGTAACAGAGTTAAGAATATCTTCTCTCCAAAGAACAAATATAAAACTAGACAAAATTGTTAGAAACACCCATTCAGGGCTCTGAAAATGAACCAGTAGCAGTAGCAAACATCAAATTGAGAAGCTTAATTCATGAAAATCTTTTGAACTTGTGGTAGGAACAGTGGGAGTCTTTGGCTTTCTTGCCTGAGCCCCTACATCCTGCATCTCTTCCCCAGGGGGAAACATAATGTAATCCAAGGCTGGGCTGGCCTTAAAACTAGCATCTTTGTTGCCAGAGGCAGCTGACTTGATTTGGAATGAAAGACAAAAAAACCCATGCCCAGTTGTGTTGTCATCAGTAAAAATAGTAATTTTGGTAGGAAATGAATGTGGAAGGCTCAAAGCCTTGCTAGCTAGAGGTTGTGAAGGCAAGAGAGGCAGAAAGGGGTTTACCAGGTACCCTAGCATGTCCCATGGTAGTCTGAAGCTAGTGGGGACTCACACGAGTTTACATTACTTCCTGATCTCTTGTAGAATACTGTCCTTTTTTTCTTCACAAGGTCTATAAAGAGATTGTCCTCAGAGGAATTGGTTGGAAGGCTGATTATCCATAGGACGTGTCAGAACACAAGATACAAAAGCCCAGCTATCCTTCTTTGCTTTAATTGCTACTCAGCGTTCATGACCCTTCTCAAATGTTATGCTTTCTGTGAACTCTGCCCTGATTGTGCTCGAGAGTTATTGCCTTTTTCCTTTTTCCTTTGAGCATACCTCTACTATAGCACTATTTGCAGTGGAGTTTTTTTCTTTTGTATTTCTGTGTCATTTACTGGCACTAGACTGAGTAATTTAGACAATAGTCCCTTGACTGATCACTTTTTCTTCTGGTGGTTCTTTTGCCAGATCCTCCTCATCTTCCTGACATCTAAATTTTGGAGTGCTGCTTGGTGCAGTCCTTGGACCTCTTTTCTTCTATGCACATCTACTCCCTAATTGATTTTTATGGCCCATGAAACTTCTGGCCTCCAAATTTTATTTATTTATTTAAAAAAATATTTTATTTATTTGTTTGTTTAGTCTGTGCCAGGTCTTAGTTGTGGCACATGGGATCTTTAGTTGTGGCATGTGGGATCTTTTTTTTTAGTTGCATCATGCGGACTTCTTAGTTGGAACATGCTAACTCTTTATTTTTATTTTATTTTATTATTATTATTTTTTTTTTTTTTGCGGTACACGGACCTCTCACTGTTGTGGCCTCTCCCGTTGCGGAGCACAGACTCCGGATGCGCAGGCTCAGCGGCCATGGCTCACGGGCCCAGCCGCTCTGTGGCATGTGGGATCTTCCCGGACTGGGGCACAAACCCATGTCCCCTACATCGGCAGGCGGACTCTCAGCCACCGCACCACCAGGGAAGCCCGCAACGTGCTAACTCTTAATTGCGGCACGCATGCGGGATCTAGTTCCCCAACCAGGGATCAAACCCAGGCCCCCTGCATTGGGAGTACGGATTCTTACCCACTGGACCACCAGGGAAGTCCCATGGCTTCCAAATTTTAACTCTCCTGTCTGACCTGTCCTCTGAACTCTAGGTTTATATACCCAGCTGTTTACTTGACATCTCCCCTTGGATGTCTAATGGATGTCGCAGTCTTAACATATGTAAACTGAACTCTTGATTTCCATTCACCAACTTTTTCTTTTCACCAGTCTCCCCTGTCTCAATAGTGGCAACTCTGTGCATCCAGTTGCTCACACCAAAAACTTCTATAGAGTCATACTTAATTTCTGTTTTCCTTTCATACCTCGGGCCAGATCTGTCAGTAAATCTGGGTGACTCTACCATCAGAATATATGCTGAACCTGGTCATTTACCACCACCTCCACCAATACCAATCTGACCGAAGTCATAGGTATCTCTTGCTAGGGTTACGGCAATAGCCTTTAACCAGGCTCCCTGAGTTTGCCTTGATTCCTCTATTGCAGTGAGTGATTCTTTTAAAATGAAAGTGGAATCTTCCCATTCTGCTTTCTGCTTCTATTGGCTTTCTCATCTGTTTGGAATAAATGCATAGTCTGTAAACCTCTATGTTACCTGGTTTCCAGCTACCTCTCTGACCTTAGCACCTAGTACTCTCCCCCGTTTCATATTGGCATCTCTTTCTTTTTTTTTTTTTTTTTTTTTTTGCGGTACGCGGGCCTCTTACTGTTGTAGCCTCTCCCGTTGCGGAGCACAGGTTCCGGATGTGCAGGCTTAGTGGCCATGGCTCACGGGCCCAGACACTCCGCGGCATGTGGGATCTTCCTGGACCAAGGCACGAACCTGCGTGTCCTGCATCGGCAGGCGGACTCTCAACCACTGCGCCACCAGGGAAGTCCAGTATCTCTTTCTTGTTTATTAAACTCTGGATATGTTCCCACTTTAAGGCCTTGACATATTCCATTTCTTCTTCCTGAAATACTCTTTCCCCAGATATCCACATGGCTCTCTCTTCCATTTCCTTCAGGTCTCTTATCAAATGTTACCTTATTAGAGAGGTCTTTGCCTGCCATGCTGTCTGAAATCTCACTCTCCCTATTGGCCCACTACTCTGTATTTCCTTCCTTGCTTTATTTTTCTTCTTGGTCCTTATCACCAACTGACATTTATTTATTTGTTTGTTTGTTTGCTTATTGTCTCACCTCACTAAAATATAAGCCTCTTAAGAGTAAGGACTTTGTAACTTTTGAGCCTTGCTAATAAATCTCTAGTACTTAGAAAAGTGCCCACAGAGAATACATGCTCATTAAATATTTATTGATCAGTTGAATGAAAGACTAAACTGAATGAAAGAATGCCACTAGACTGCAGATTGTGACATTTGAATCTTATTCATCTGTATCTTCACTATTTAATGCAGTGTCTAACATATAGTAGGCACTCAGTATATTTATTTCATTGTATCACAGTGAAGTATAACGAAGTCAAGTGTGGAATTTTCATGTTATTCCGTAACATATTTTAGTTAAATGAGTTTTTGACATGGGAGGAAAACATCTTTTTGTTTTCTGGATAACTGCAGAGGAAGACATTAAAGATTATGAATTCTAAGCAATGTAATAGGCTTCAATAAATGATTATTGAATGAGCATTTATTACTCATTCAATTGATTTATTGAAGTGACCATTTGACACTGTATTATAAAGGGGCAGCCATGACGGTGTGGGTCTGTTTAATTTTTTTTTTTTTTTTTTTTTGTGGTATGCGGGCCTCTCACTGTTGTGGCCTCTTCTGTTGTGGAGCACAGGCTCCGGACGCGCAGGTTCAGCGGCCATGGCTCACGGGCCCAGCCGCTCCGCGGCATGTGGGATCTTCCCGGACCGGGGCACGAACCCGTGTCCCCTGCATCGGCAGGCGGACTCTCAACCACTGTGCCACCAGGGAAGCCCGGTCTGTTTAATTTTATAAACAGAATTCAGAAGCTGGTTAGTTCTGTAAACCACTAAACTCATAATTTAAAACTTCCACAGTATGATTTCTTTAGATATATATCCCCAAACTTCCTGTTTGAGACTATGAAGTTATAAATCCAGCACTTTATCAAGAAAAGTTTCCTGAATACCAGGCAGAACTCATGAGCATTTAAAATAAATTATTAACTTAACAGTACTGTGTTGAAGTGTGTATGATTTATTATGGACATTCTCAGTGCCTTAAAAAGGACATTTCCTAAAAGTGTCAACATGTATGGAACCCAGAACTTCTCACAAAGCCGTTTACTTATGCTATGGGACCCTCAGACTCAACTACAGAGCAGAGAATGGGAAAGACTAAACAGTATAACCATCCTGTACCAGATATTGTGTTAAGTGTTACGTATGTTATCTTTCAACTTCCTGAATGTTTGAGAACACTATCACATTTGTTTATTTGAACACAGTACTGTGTTTTGGGTGGTGCTTTTGTTGTTGTTGTAACATGCTTTTCTTATTTAATCCTCACAACATTCTGTATATTTTTATAACTAAAATACTGTTTTCTCACTAAATTATTTACTCCCTTTGGCTACAAGAACTAGCTGTTTTCTAAGGCTTTACTGACAGAAGCAAATAACTGTATCACTGAAGCTCATTCAGTCATCCTCAATTAAAACACTTTACTTCCGTCTCCTTCCCTAATTAATTTCCCATTCATTATTCTTCATTTTTTGGTTTTATTTTCTCAATATCAGACATGACTTTAGCATTTATGTTTGTAACCTGCCCAAGGTATATGAGGAAGCCACCTGTGCTTAGTGCTTGGAAACTTACAGTTTGATGACTTCACTTTACTGCCAGATATCTATTCATGGTTGCTGTCTGACCATCCTGTTGGTTCTATCATGATGTAAAAATAAATGCCTCAGAGAATGAGCAAAAGGAATATTTTTACCTGGCTCCTGTATTAATATTTTTTCTGAGGGTTTTCTGAACTGTTTTGTTTTTTTTTTAATGAAAATGAAGTCTTTGGAAAATGAAGTCTTTTCTGAGAAAGTGAAACTTCTAGAAAAATAAAGATATTTTAGTCATAATATTTCAAAATATTTTTAGCTCATTTTTTGGAATTAGTTCATTTTATTTCAGTGTGCCTTCAAACTTTGATATCCTGAAGGTATTTTCTGGGCTGGTGTCTGTGTGTGTGTGCATGTGGGGTAGGGAGGGGGAGAGTGAGAGAGAGAGAGAGAGAGATTTTGTTGATATAAAATAACTGTGGCAAAATACACATAACATAAAATTTACTGTTGTAACTGTTTTTAAGTATATAGTTCAGTGGTGTTAATTATTTCGCATTATCACCACCATCCATCTACAGAACACGTTTCATCTTGCAAAACTGAAACTCTGTACCCACTAAATAACAACTCCCCATTTACCTTTCTTGCATCCCTTGACAACTACCGTTCTATGTTCTTTCTCTCAGTTTGACTACTCTAGGTACCTCATATAAGTGAAATCATACAGTATTTGTCCTGTTGCAACTGGCTTATTTTACTTAGCATAAAGTCCTCAAGGTTCATCCATGTTGTTGCACGTGTCAGAATTTCCCTCTTTTAAAGCTGAGTAATATTCCATTGTATGTACATACTACACTTTTTTAATCCATCTGTGGATGGATAGATACAGGGGTTGTTTCTACCTTTTGGCTATTGCACATAATGCTGTTACGAAAATAGGTGTGCAAATGATAGATTCCATTTTTAAAAACTTCTTTTTATAGGCATTTTCAAATATATGTAAGAGGAAAGAGAATAGTGTAATAAACTCTGATGTACTCATCTCCTAGTTTTGATAATTATCAATATTTTGCTGGTTTTGTTTCATCCTTTCCCCCAACTTTTCTTTGGTTAAAAGTATTTTAAAGCAAATCAAGAAATCATATCATTTCACATATAAATACTTAATATTTTCTCTTGCATATAAGGATTTTTAAAAACTTAACAATAATATTTATTTCAAGGTCACTAATCCTGTCTTTTGCTGTGCCAGCTGTTGAACCTATCCAATAAGTTCTCAATTTCGGGTGTTTTGCCATTTTAGAATATGTTTGTAAATTATATATTTTTTACTTTTTAAAAATTTATTTATTTTATTTATTTATTTTTGGCTGTGTTGTGTCTTCGTTGCTGCGCACGGGCTTTCTCTAGTTGCGGCAAGTGGGGGCTACTCTTCGTTGCGGTGCACAGGCTTCTCATTGCGGTGGCTCTCTTGTTGTGGAGCACGGGCTCTAGCCGCATGGACTTCAGTAGTTGTGGCATGCGGGCTCGGTAGTTGTGGCTCTCGGCCTTTAGAGCGCAGGCTCAGTAGTTGTGGTACACGGGCTTAGTTGCTCCGTGGCATGTGGCATCTTCCCGGACCAGGGCTCGAACCCGTGTTCCCTGCATTGGCAGGCAGATTCTTAACCACTGCACCACCAGAGGAATTCCTATAAATTATATATATTTTAGAGACTGGTTCTCCTTTGACATGTTCCATCTTATCCTTTTTGTACATCTTTCCCTGTGTTTTCTTTAACGTATTAATCACAGTCATTTTTGAAGTCCTTGCCTGCCAACTCCAATATCCAAGTCATCTTTGGTTCTGCTTCTGTTGACGTTAAACTCTTGATTATTGGTCATTTTTCCTACTTCTTCCCATGTCTAGTAATTTTTTTATTGTATACTGGGTATTAAGAGTGACACGTTATAAAGACTCTGGATTATGTTATCTTCTACAATGTTGAGTTTGTGCTGGCAGGGGGTTGAATTATGATGGATCAACTTGATCATGCTGAGGCTTGTTAGTTTTAGGCATTGTCATGTTGGTTCTGTTTTAGTTTTGCCCTTACTCCCATGGCACAGCCCTTACTCCCAGGGTGTTGTCCTCTGGGCTCTTCACTGAATAGGTAGAATATTCACCAAGGTCTTGCCTTGTAAGCTGTATCTGAACGCCAGCATCCCCTGTGCACTGTATAATCTGTAAAATTTTCTCTTTAGCTTTCATCCTCTCAGCAACTTTTTAATGCTAGGCCTTTTATAGTCTTGCTTTTGCTCATATACAATTTGAGAGTTGGCCAAGACCTCATCAGAATTTCTTTTGTAACTTTTGATGTTCCTCCTCTGCTTCTCTCTCCTTCTCTGCTCTCCTACCACCCAAATTCTAACTGCCTTACCAGCCCCTAACTCTGATCTGTTTTCATAGGTTGTGGTTTGGGGTGAATATGGGGCTCAACTCTTGTGCTTTCTTTCTCTGAAGAATCATAACCTTTTGTTGGTTATTGCCCAATGTCTGCAAACAGTCCAAGTTTTATAGTTGGTTAAAGTGGGAGAGTAAATCCAGTATCAGCTAATCCTTCATAATCAACTAAAGTCTATTATACCATTCTTAAACCCAACAAAATTAACTAATAGGCAGGCCATGTTTTGTAGCTTTCTCCAATTGTCTCAGAACATCTATTTATAGTTTATTCATATCATGATGCAACGAAGTCCAGACATCCAGAGTTGATAAGTATCTTAAATTTTTTATGCTTTATAACAACCCCTTCTCTCTCCTGCCATCACACACGTTTTTTTTTTTTTTTTTTTTCTATGCCAATTATTTGTTGAAGAAACTGGATCATCTTGTAAAATTTCCCACATTCTAGATTTGGATCCTTATTGCATCATTCAGCATGTTGTCTCTGGCTCACTATTTCTATTGTAAAGTGGTTTGGTTAAATAAGGGTCACCTTGGTGGGGTCGGGGAGAGGAATACATCATAGTTTAACTGTTGCATCATTTCAGGATTTGTATAATGTCCGATTTCACCACTTTTAGTGATGTATAAAGTTTCATAAAGTTTTTATAAAGTTTCTCATCCACTTTTGATCAAATGTTTTAGCCACTCTTACTTAGTTGCCTAATAAATACATTACTTCATTAGAAGTTGCAAAATGGTGATTTTTTAATTCTCTCATTCTTTCTGCATTTATTAGCTCTAATTCTTCTGTAAAGAACTTTGCCTATAAACTATTTAGAAGCTACAATAAAGGCAAAATAAATGCGTGATTCTTTTTCATTATGTATTAAATTTCAGAGTAATGAACTGGTACCCTAGCAATCACCAGTGGTGACCAATGAAGTTGATTGTATTTGTTTATTTTGTAATATCATTATGAACTTACAGATTTTAACATGTTTGAAGTGTTTCAGTCCATTGAGTTATTACTCTTTTGATGCTCAAATTACTCCACTTAGCTAGTGGAAGCCTCTTTAAGTTGACTCCTGTGTTCTTTTGACATGATCCCAATAGTCTTTTTTTTTTTAAGCTATGTGTTTGCACATAGCTTGCTTTCTTTTTTTTTTTTTTGCGGTATGCTGGCCTCTCACTGTTGTGGCCTCTCCCATTGTGGAGCACAGGCTCCGGACACGCAGGCTCAGCGGCCATGGCTCACAGGCCCAGCCACTCAGCAGCACGTGGGATCTTCCCGGACCGGGGCACGAACCCATGTCCCCTGCATCAGCAGGAGGACTCTCAACCACTGCGCTACCAGGGAAGCCCTCTTTCTTTCTTTTTTTAAAAATTAATTAATTTATTTTTGGCTGCCTTGGGTCTTTGTTGCTGCACGTGGGCTTTCTCTAGTTGGGGCAATCGGGGGCTACTCTTCGTTGTGGTGCGCAGCCTTCTCATTGCGGTGGCTTCTCTTGTTGTTGGAGCATGGGCTTTAGGTGTGCGGGCTCAGTAGTTGTGGCTCACAGGCTCTAGACCGCAGGCTCAGTAGTTGTGGCGCATGGGCTTGGTTGCGCAGAGGTACGTGGGATCTTCCTGGACCAGGGCTCGAACCGTGTCCCCTGCATTGGCAGGTGGATTCTTAACCACTGTGCTACCAGGGAAGTCCCTGATCCCATTAGTCTTTAATAGCTTCCTTGCTTTTAGGTAAGATGTTCCAGGCTTATCTTGAACACTTCCTGTCTCAGACCTGGAATCAAACATTTCTCCTGGGAGCTCTGGTTCCTTCAGCCTGTCTCCTAGGGATGCTTATATTACTACTGGGTTGTCATTGCTTAGAGGCCTGTTTAGGGCACAGAGGTAGCAAATGTGTGGTTTTTATAGAGAGAAAAGTAAAATACAAGTTTGTATTTTAACATTCCAATTGAAATTTAAGATTTCAGTGTTTCTACTTCCTAGATATTATGTATTTATGTCTCATTTCTCCTATGCTGAAAATTTGTGGTTTCAAATGACTTTAATGTAATTACATGAGAGTGAGGGCAAGACTGACTCAAAGTAATACCAATATTATTACAGATATTAAAGAGACTGCTGGTTCTTTTTGTCCTCAGGACATAGCCCATTAAAGATGCATAGGCAAAATACTGTGTTCAATTGTCACTTAAAAAAATTATTTTCTGGTTATGTCACAACTTAACTCAGAGTTACGTTCTTTTTTTTTTTTCCAATTTGCTTTCAATTTTTAGAAATTTTTCTTCTCTTTGACTCAATTCTGAATTGTGTAAGTTATTTAAGACATTACATGTTTTCAGGACTAAAACTATAAGAAAAGGGTACATTCAGGAAATTCTAGCTTCCACCCCTTTTCTATTCCCTTATAAGTAATCATTTTAAGAAGTTTCTCACTTAATATTACTTCCTTTAAAATATATAAATTAAATATACATACATACAGCCACATACATATTTGTATTTCCTCTTCCTTACTACACAAATGGAAGCACACTATCCACATTTTCCTTTACCTTACAGGATTCGTGGGTGGAAACCCATCTATGGACTAAGAATCCCTGGTCTAGAGAGGGATGTTAAGAAACATGTTAAGAAACATGTTAAGAAACAACTGTAATACAGTTGTTCACTGATGTTACAGAGGTGTATATGCTAAATGCCATTAGATACAAATTATGGACCAGTTCTTCTAGAGTAGATGAGCAGGTTAGGGAAAGCTTCAGAGAAAGAATGAGCTGGATTTGGAACCTGCAGATTATACTAGGAATCAAGGAAGAATCTCTGTATTACAAAATTAGCTAACCCACCTTTGCTAGTATACTGGTGTAGCACGAGAAACATTTGCACTATATCTGAGAAGTCTGAATAACATTGTTGAAAGGCCTTTAAGAATATACGGGATCCTATTTCATAGGCTACCTGGGCTTATACTTAGTTTAGAAGTATTTTTTTAAGAAACTATAAGAAAACAAATCCTCCTTTATACATTAATGTAAACAGACTTTGTATCAAAAGAATAGCATGTTTGTTTTTTATAAAGCCTTAACATAAACCATGCTTAGTTTACAAACTTTGTTAGTGGCAAGATGAAGAGTAAAAAAATATGTATATAGTCTTTCCTCTGGTGGATATTCCCTGAGTTAATCTGTAATTATTAAGCATCCGTCACATGCAAAGCTCTTTTGTATGAGTAAGAAGGCATAGGAAAAAAGTAGAAATAGTTCTACGTTAAAACTTCTAGAACTAAAGCATATCTTGTGACTGTAAGTGAATCAGAAAGAAATTGTGTTTTCTCAGAACCCTGAAGGAAAAAGTTTAATATTTGGGATAGACAGAAAAAAGTAATAGTGGACATTTTGTTTTTATGCCTGCAAGAATACTCAGTAATGAGTAACTCCAAATAATTCTGTATCTTGATTGCAGTGGTAGTTCCACAAATCTATACATGTGATAAAATGACATAGGAGTATACACATATTCTACTCATGTCAAGTTCTGGGTTTTGATATTATTCTGTAATTATGTAAGATTTAACTATTGGGGGAAACTGGGTGAAGGGTACATGGGATCTCTCTGTACTATCTCTGCAGCTTCCTGTGAATCTGTAATTATTTCAAAAGAAAAAAGTTAAAAAAAGACTTCTTATCTGGGCTGTCATTTTGAGAGTAGATCGCAGTGAGCCAAGGGCAGAATCAGGGATACTGGTTAGGAGTTTATTCTAAGGTTACTGCAGTAAACCAGGAGGGAGATAATGGCTATTGGACTAGGTTGGTGCCACTAGAGTGGGGTGGGGATAAGGGTGAGGAATAGTTGAATTCTGGATGTATTTTGACAGCAGAGTTTATAAAATCTGCTGATGGATTGGATGTGGGTATGGAAGAAAGAGAATGAAAGATGACAGCAAGGTTTTTGGCCTGGACCACTGGAAGGATGAAGAAAAGAGATGGTAACCAGCAGCAGCAACAAGTAAAGAGGCCTGGTATGAGGTAGCTGGAATCTTGGCAAGGAAAACCAAATAACAAGCCCTCTTCTCTAGTCCTTGGCAGCTTGGGGCCTCCGAGGGTTAGGGACAGTGTGACATTTGAGTGCACTCTTGTTAACCTTCTCCCAGGAAGCTGAGTTATCTTGGCCTTGCCCTGACTCTTTTGGAAAGAAGCATTTGTTTCATAAACAGGAAGTCGTTTCCATGAGTGTAGAAAGAAGAAATGATAGAACTGAGTGGCAAAGCAAAGAACTGCTAGCTGTGATTAGCTTGGAATTGGCAGAAATCTTTCCAGGTAGCCACATAAGCTTAGCACATGAGCCGCCTTTTTCCCATTCTAGGCTGGGTTATTTCTTCATCATGTAAAATGAAAAGTTTCTGCCCTGTCGCTTGACCTGCTATCAGGGTATGTTCATTTTCAGCTAGTGTTTTGGATCTTAGATGTTGTAGACTTAGCAGACAAATGGAGACACTGTCTGTTTATAGTGGGAAAGTGACTTATTTTAAGAAATGTTGGCTTCCCACTGCTACCCCATTAGTGGCATGCCTCTGACACTCCAGCAAGGCTGGTCTAGGGACGTTAAGACTGCCTTATGTGTATTTTTGCTCTTTGAAAGGTTAGAATCTAACTGTACCACAAGATATTTCTTCCTGAGTCAGATTGGGACAAAATTACAAACAGTGAATTTGAAGCAATTCACTGTGGAAAAAGCAGTGAACTCTGAAGCAAACTTTGTAAATGCTGGCGCTCTAAGACTTTTGAAACTTCAGAATTCATTCCCTCTGCTTCTAATGATATACTCCTCGTGAGGTATATAAATCCCTTAGTGTCACTAACTACTTTTGATTTTGTGAGGAAGAGCAGATAAAAAAGATTACAGAAATCCAGTGCCAAGTTATTTATGGTGATTGGAAAGTGAGAAAGAGAACTTAGACTCCTTACTTTTTTCTTTTGTTGTTGTTTTGTTTTTATTTCACAGGCTCCTCACTTTTGATAAGAACTTGAAAACAGGAGAACCGTTTTCTCCTTTTAATTGAGAGTCACCTCATCCTTGTCTGGGTTGAAATGGTTGAAGCTGTGATAGAGAAAAACTTTAAATTTGCTCCAGAGGTATAATGGCAACTAAATAGAGTAGTAGTTAATTGACGGTGAAAAGGGACTTACTGTGATGGAGTGAAGATTGTCTAGACTCAGGGGTGTGGATGGGGGGCTGGGGTCATGGTTGCAGGGTGGGGTGTTTGGGACTGGAGGTATGGGTGGCATCTTGCCCAGTATTTCGGAGAACTAGCTCACTAAACTGTCCAGAAGAAGCAGAACAACTCTTTAGAGTTCTTTGCAAGTGGGTTTATCCTGACAAGTTGCAGAATGTATTTTACTTTGAATGTTGAGTGGCTTGGGAGCTATTTGTTTCATTTGCCTTCTGAAATTACCCCAGTATGTATTCAAATGCTGTGACTTTGTGTTAAGTCCAGGCTGGGCTACTGCTGCTCTGGGTTTCTTCGCTGAAAGTTAAATGTCATATTTGAACTTGAAGAATTTTTGCTGCCTGCCTATGGAGCACACATGAACATAAAGCAGCCATTTGTCAGCAGGCAGCTGAAAGGCAATTTCAGCAGGGACCAAAAACCGCTGCAGGCTGCTGGCTTCCTGGCACACCCACTAGACCCTGTAGGTTTACACTGAAAGCAAACTAACAGGGGCTGGAGGCGGGGGGTGGTGGTGGTGGTAATAAGATGGGCAAAAATAAAAGCGGAGGCTAAAGTCTGAATGACATTGAGCCAGTATGAAGGTCCTGTATGTGGGGAAGAGCACAACGTTCCCAAAGAAGAGAGAACTTAAACATCAAACACAATGGCTAGTAAGAAACATCTGACGTTTGCAGGCAACACATTTTTTAAAAAAGTAAAGTGTGTATCTTCTTTATATTCTTAGCTGTAGGGATACTGTAGGTATCTTTAGGGAAAGTACTATATAGTTTAAGCCATTTTACCCAGTGTGCTATCACAAATACCTTGTAACCAGAACCGTGTAACAGTACAATTGGTGTATAATAATAATCACTTTCAAGCATTACAGAATCCTGAACAAAGATCCTTATGATCTATTAACCAAATGCTGAAATAGGATTTGTGTAGTAATGAGTGGACCTTTTTAAAAAATAGCTTTTTAAATGTCTTTGAAAGTTAAAATTATGTCATATATGATAACTCTTAGTCAAAGTACAAGTTTATTCCCGAATATGCTATACTTTCTTTGGCCATAGCATGTAACAGAATTTATTTCTGTTTAGCAGATCAAGAGGTGGCAGTATTGGCAGTATAAATGATTCATCCAAGGACAACCAATGTGTCATTGTAGAGATAAAACAGAACTAGGCAGCATTATACCAGCTCCTGGCCTATGTAACATTTTTGAAACTTTCCAATCATTTTAGGAAAACAAAGTACTTAGAAAATACAAAGAGGTTTTTTTAATAAAAGAAAATCACTTATTTTGGAAATTGCTAAATTAATCATTCTGTTGTATTTAAGAAGCTCTTTAATGTGTTCTGGTAATTAGTATTTACTGCCAGATGAATGTCTCCTGGGCATTTTAATTAATGGGTGGCTTGGCCAATTGAGCTTCTGAGGGTAAACCTTCATAAGGGTTTATTTTTATATTTCTCAAGAATAGCTGTCTCTTCAAAGCTCTTTAATTAGACAAGGTTTAGCAGCTAAAGCACATTATTAGAATAATTAGGCCTTGGGTGAAGAGAAATAGTGGGTCAAAGGAGCAGGTACTGTTAGAGAGAATGGCCTCTTCAAGTGGAGCATGGTCCACATCTGATGGACATCCAGTTCTTCAACAGCTTGTATTCACTCCCTGTCCCTAGTTGGGGACCTTGTGTTGTTTGAAATTCATTTGACAGATCTCACCAGAAGCCTAAACATACCAGAGTGTGAGCTCACTTATCACCACCTCTAAACTCCTGTAGAAAGCTGTATCCTAGTCCTTTTAACATCTAAGCTAAAGACTTCTTATTTTCTCTTTCTTTCTACCAGATTGGTGATCTTGGCCATAATAATGATTGTTTTTGAGGGAAATGCTTCAAAGATCTTATGTGTGGGTCATTGATAACTCTAACAATTATAACAACTCCTTTGAGGGGTCTTTCTTAATAATTTAAATAAACTACTTATAACATTGTTGTTAAAATTACTAATGTATTTGGTCTCCAAAGTTTAATGTCCGTCGTGGTCAGAATGTACTTTGAATTATTTGAAAATCTGATATGTGGGTGGATTGTCATTTTGCCCCCTTCTTCAAACCACCCCCACTCCATTTCTTGTCCTAAACTGTTAATCTTGTCAGTCATTACTGGTGCATATGTTTTATCTCAAAGTTCTTCTTTGTGATGAAGAAAAGATACACCTGACTTGTCCCATGGGGGATGGAGATGGTGCCAAAACAATTGGGTAGTATCACTGAAAGTACTATTAAAAAACAAAAAATAATACACTTATATTGTCTAATTTTCCACTTTCCCACTATCTCAGGATGCTTATGATGGCAAATGTGTCTTTTTTCCAGCTAGATCAGTTGATTTAAGGATAGTGCTGATGAGCTATTACAGATTTCAAACAGAGCATACTGTGTCACTGACATTTCTAATGCCATCAGCTGTTGTGATCCGTATATGCTGTCAGATGAAGAACTGGGTTAAGGATATGTATGTCATTGGTTCAGTATAAACCTACTTCTAGAAAAGTGTTATAGAACTTATGACATTGATTATATGTCAATCAATTCCTTTTTAAATATAGAGGATAGCCTGATTTATAGAATTACAAAGTTTATCCCATGTAAATTCTTTTGTTATACCTTAGTTAGTGACATAGCCAATAAAATTATTTCATTTAAAGTGGTAGAAACTCACATGGTTTTCTATTGATGTTATCTGTAAAAATTAATAACATAGTTTTAAAAATATTTGGTAAGCACAGTAAATGCAAATGTAAGGATGCAGGCATATTACTGTGCATTCCAGAGAATAGTCACCAAATAAGTACATTTTTATGTCAAATTGTAAACCTTTGAGAAAGCAGAAGAGATATTAGCCTAAACAGAATCCTATATAAAGCAGGTTTTCCCCTCTCAGCAATGACTAATTTCTGTCTATTCTTTCCTAAAGTGATTGATTATTGTGACTCTGCTTTTTGACTCACCCTTTAGCACAGGAAATATTGCTGATACTTATCTTCATGTGCATGTTTGCTGTATAATCTTTTGCAACGGAGATATGCACAGGAAGGTGTTGAGTGTTACGATCCTTGAAGAAAACCATTACGTGCATCCCTCACAGCTCTTCCTTCCTTCCCTTATGGTAGGGCGAGTGTATTCTTATGCATATGTATGTGTAATGGGATTTATACTTAACAAAGTTTGGGTGCTCATTACTAATGAATTTTTATAGATACAAATCAGGACTGTAAGTGTATTGTTTTCCATTTGTTTGTTTTACTTCTTTGACTCATTCATTTGCTGGGCCCACTTGTATCACTCCTTCTGTCTACCTCTTGAAATTATACCACTGTCCCAAAACAAGAACTGACGGTACTCTTCTTCACCGCAGACCACCTGGTGGCCCATGGCAGAATGGCAGAAAAGGAGGCCCGTCGGAAGTTCAAACAGATTGTCGCAGCTGTCTTTTTTTGTCACTGTCGGAATATTGTTCATCGTGATCTAAAAGCTGAAAATTTGCTACTGGATGCCAATCTGAATATCAAAATAGCAGGTGAGAAGTATGCTGAGGATGTGAAATAGGAGTGAAGCAGCTTTTCCTTCAAGGTTCTTAAAGCAAGGGATTATCTGTTTTATCTATTCAGAAAGAAGTATTATAAAAAGGATTTTTGTGTGTGTGTGGCTTGAAAATTAATAAGCTTTCAAAATACATTGATGCTATTTTTTTATGTAGTTTGGGATGCAACTAGGTTGGGAAGAAAGAAGAAAAAGTAATTTTTGAATAAGGAATAAAATATAGAATAAAGTAGTAAAAGAAAAAACTGATAAAATTGTGTGCCTTCTCACCTTCACCTGAGAAGGTTGCTTTGTGTCACTGCTGATATAGAGCATGCTTATTCTTAAGACTGTGGTTTTATGATCATTTAAGAAGAATAGATCTTACAGTGGTTTAAAGGCAGTCCATCTCTTTTTATCCTCAAATTTCATTCATCTGCTCATCTGACAGTGCCTAAAAAAGCACTTTTCACTGCCTCACCCTACTCATACTTCAATTTTAGTAAACTGTCAGCATTTGCCTAACCAATACAAGCTCACCACCTATTGATAGAAGAAAGTGACTGCAGTTTATATAGAAACTATAAATATGAAAATAAACCGTTTTTGTTTTTCTGACAGTTTTTGGTATTGCACTGTATGTCCCTCGTCTTCCAGATAAAAAAGGACTGGAATCTCATACAGAAAACAGAACTTTAGCTAGAATATAACTGTCTTGAAAGGCCTAGGTAAGAAGCAATTCTGAAGATTTCCCTCCTTAACTGGGTGGGAACTGAGAGTTCAAATATATTTTATATTATAGGTCAAGGTACCTCTGTGAACCCTTGTAGGTTGTTGATTCTTCTGACAGTTTCTTTTGTGTACATAACTGCTCACTTTCCAGACTCTACTTTTACATCCTCGGAGTGTCACCTAGCCTTTTTGTTTATCTAAGTTGGGCTGATTAGAACTTTTATAGTTGTAAGCTCTTTGAGTTCTGTATTTGCTTAGTGCATAGTAGACAGGAATTAGAAGCTTTCTTTATCTTACGTGAAATCATGTTTTTCCTTTGCCCTGACGTCTGGTTTATATTCTCTAAAGCTCTCTAGATGCTGACAGTGCTCACAAGGGTGGGTAGGGTGGAAAGGCCTGACAATTGCAAACCCTCTTTTGTAATTATTCATTGTAGTTTCAATTAAATTAATGGTAATAACACCTACTAAGCTTCACAATCCCTGAACGTATAATAAAATGTGTTAATTATCTATTGTTGCTGTAACAAATTACCACACACTTAGTGGCTTGAAACAATACAAGTTTATCTTATAGTTCTGGAGGTCAGAAATCTGAAATGAATCCTGTGGGGCTGAAACCAAGGTATTGTTGGAACTGGTTCCATCTGGAGGCTTTGGAGGATTCATCTCCTTGCCTTTTTCAGCTCATGGAGGCCTCCTGCGTTCCTTGGCTCCAGGCCTTACGTCACACTTCCACCTCCTGCTTCCATTGTCACATCTCCCACTTCTAATCTGATCCTCTTACTTCCCTCTTGTAAGGACCCTTGTGATTACGTTGGGCCCTCCTGGATGAACCAGGATGGTCTCTCCAGCTCAAGATCCTTAACCTAACCACATCTGCAAAAGAAGATAACACATCCACAAGTTCCATGGATTAGGACAAGGATGTCTTTGAAGGGCTGCTATTCAGCCTACCACAAATGTTACTGTAGGGTTCTTTGGATTTTTGATTAGGGTAGTGAGTTAAAAGAAGGCCCTCAGGGCTTCCCTGGTGGCGCAGTGGTTGAGAGTCCATCAGCCGATGCAGGGGACACGGGTTCGTGTCCCGGTCTGGGAAGATCCCACATGCCGCGGAGCGGCTGGGTCCGTGAGCCATGGGCGCTGAGCCTGCACGTCCGGAGCCTGTGCTCCTCAACGGGAGAGGCCACAACAGTGAGAGGCCCGCGTACCACAAAAAAAAAAAAAAAAAAAAAAAAAAAAAAAGAAGGCCCTCTTTTTCTGCTACAGTCTTAGTCTACCTTCACTGACCAAAGACTAAGAAAAAGTTTTTATGCTTCCTTGGTTCTTGATTTTGAATTTAGAATCATTTTGATTTAGTTAAGGGAAATTTGTACGGCTTTTAGTTTTTGCATTGAGAAGCCAAGTTTAAAAAGCAGGGGTTGGTGATAATTGAATTTAGAAACTCTACTGACAAATATTTGGGTAAGGAGATTTTTAAATACTTTCCTTTGTTAATAGTTAAAAACAAACCCATGCAGTCACAATATGAGTCTCTACCTGTTGGTGTGTAATTACAGACTCTTAGGGGTCCTGACAGCCAGCCTTGGGCTCTCTGTGTATTAATACATATACTTTGTCAAGATTTTTATTTCATTAACCTAAAGTCTGCATTTTTATTATTTGTTTTCAGAGCAAAGCAAAGAATAAATGAGCGCCCCTAGCTTTGTGCTCTGCTGTAGCATCTGACATTGTCTTTGTTTGCATTCTTTCCTACATGCTGTCATTACTCAGTTTCTCAGTCATTGCCTGAACTTCCCTTCCTACACATAAATTGGATAGAATACCTGTTCTCATCAGCCAGGCCTTCTTTGAACTTAATGGACCAGTGGGAGGAACGCTTCTAGTTGAAGCTGACTACAGCATGACTAATTTTAGAGAGGTAGGTTGGATGGTTCTGATGGGATTAGTTCAGATAAGTAATGAAATCAACTTTTTATTCTGAAAGCTAAAAGTAACTTTCAGATCCCTGATCTTTTCAGTAGTCTTTTTGATGAATTATTATAAATCTCAGTAAGAAAGAACTACTGTATATGAAAGAAACACATGAGAGAGGAAAGAGAGTTTTTTTATTTTATTTAAAATATTGTTAGTCTTAAGCACCTCTTTTTAAAAATCATCGTATATGTTATAGTAGCAAATTAACTTGGAATTAATAAAAATTCAGATCAGGAAATTTAAGGAATTCATGTTTTCCTTATCCAATATTTACCTAGTGGTTTTGATGAAAAGATTACGCATCCTATTCAAAAGTAGATGAATAAGTTGTTCTGGGGATGTTTGTGTTTACAGGAATTTATGTTTACTTTTTGTATGAAGTAATGTGACAATTTACATGTAATACTTGGTACTACTATAAAAATCTAGCTATTATAAAAGCCCATGTTAGCCCTCTTCAAGTGAATATGTGTTCCCAGGACACAAGAGATAAGTTTCAGTTACAGATATTAAAAGATTCAACATCATTCCATTGTTTGAGAGTTTTTGTGATTAAATTCTTACCTATGAATTTTTGTTCTAGTGCTAGTTCTAGAGAGAATGAAGCCCAGGTGAATACTTTGGGTTTTTTTTTTTCTGGTTTTAATGCTTTCTTCTTAATGCTAGTCACAAACCTATCTTCTGTAGAACTATTTGAAAGATGTTTCTATCATTAGGAATCCAGCATAAGCATTGATTGTTTTCAGAATAAAGAATTTTATTTCTGAAAGGCACAGTTTCCAAGTCTGGAATGAAGAATTTGTAGTGGCTATCTGTAATCTTCACTGTTCTTAACAAAGGCTTTTTGCTCCGGTATCATGGAATAGAAAAAAGAAGGCTAAGAACATGACTCCCACCCTCAAGAATTTACAGTCTATTTGGGCAGCGAATGCTTAGAGCTTTGAAAAGTTAAATAACACCAAAATTATGCTTTACATATATAAAAAGTACTTTGCAAAGCATTTTCACGTATATCATTTAATTTCAACATATTTGGCATGCAAATATGTCTTGCTTAGAAAACACTAGAGTTTCCAAAACACCTTTAACTTGCTAAACGTTTGAATTTCTTATAAAGAGCACTCGTGCAAATCGCTTTCATGTAGAGAATTCAACGCTGGGAAAAGAATAGGGTTCTTAGTCTCTAACCTTTCACTTTGTGCCTCAGATGTGTGAGGATCCACAAAGGAGCAGATTCAGGATGGAGGAGGCACAACATGGCTCTCTCAGCACATCGATTGTATCCCTGGGTGACAGCATGGCCGACAGCTACCAAACTGCAGTTTGATACAATAGGAGAGATGTTACAGAGCACATCATGATTCATTATCACGTTAATTGTATAGTCCAGTCACCACAGGAGTTCAGAGGATGGAGAAACCGCTTTAGTTTGCAGAATTTCATTAGATTACAGATGCCACGGGGACTGTAAGCATATCCCATTTATTGTACCTGTTGTATAGTAGGTGCTCAATAACTTTGTTGATCTGAACTTTACACAGTGGTGATGAGGACAGAAACACCCTTTTGAGAATATAGCACTTGAGGTGAGTCTTAAAGGATGAATAGAATTCTTTAAGGATAGGTGTCAAGGAGAGAATGCCAGTAGGATTAGTTAGTAAGCAAATGTTAGTAAAGCACCTGCTGTGTGCAGACATTGGGAATACAGCAGCGATTCAAGTAGTCCCTTGGAACTAATGTTCTGATGGGGAAAGATAGACAGTAAACACATAAACAAGCTCTCATAAGGGCTGTGAAAATGGTCATATCGAGTAGTCTGATAGAACGACTTGTGAGAGGATAACGAGGATAGTCAGAGCCTTCCAAACAGAAGGAAGAGCAAGGCAAAGGCCTGCGAGAGGTGAATTCAACATATTTAGGGGGTAAGAGAAAGTTTAGCATGGCTGAGGATAATAAATAAGGCCGGGAGTGGAAAGATGGGATGAGAGAGCTGGCAAGGGCCAGTTCGCCTGGGGACCTGTGCACATGGTGAGGATTTGGGGCTTTATTTTGGTTACAGTGGGAAGCTGAGTTGGAGAAGCATGGGCAGCAGTAGAATGTACACAGCATATCTGCAGAAAAGCTTGGTGAGAGGGAAGGATCGAGGAGTCATGCCTGAGAAGGCAGGAAGGGGAGGTATTTGTATTAAATTGTGAAATTGTTTGAATACCAGGCTTAATAAATCAGATTCAGGGTTGATAAGGAAAAAAGGGTCGGAGTAGGGAGAGGGGACAGGAAGGCAATACGAAGATCAGTTAAAAGGCTGTGAAATGGTAAAATCCTGCATACGGGTGGTGGCAGTGGATGTGGGAAGGAAGAAAAGGGCAACAAACGCAAGAGATGTGAGCAGAGGAGGAATTTCTGGGACTGGGTAACCAGTCACATCTCTGGGCCAGGAAGAGGGAACTTCCAGTCAGAGATTTGTTTAGAAATAGAGAAATCAGATTTTCTTATTGATGGATTATATTAAGCTATCAGACTGGTGTTGCCTTATTTTTAATGGTTGATGCACTGCTATTCAAAAGGAATTTTAATTCTTGTCCTTAAAAATTTACTAGAGAAATTTCTGTATTTCTAAAAGATTGCCTAAACGTAGCTGGCTTACTCCCTGAAGCAAAGTTATTTGAAATACTCAGACGTTATGAGAATGTTTTGAAAATTGTGGAAACTTTTTTTTTTTAACCTAAGGAAGTTGGAAACTTTTTTCTTTAAATGTCGACTCCCAGAATGGTCTCCGTGAGATGGTTTCCACTCCGGTGTTATTGTTTTAGTTGGCAATCAGTAGACAGCAAAGATCTGAAGTTCAGCTACAGCAAAGCCAATATTTTGGAAAGAATTTCCACAGTGCATGGATTTGAGGTACTGTGGGAATTTTTGACCTTTAATGCAGTGAGTTCTAGACTACTTCATTTTTTAAAAGTGAGAAACTAAAACATTTGGTAAGTCTATTGACCTTTCACCGCCTGTATGAATATGCTAAGATACAGTCATATCTGTATCTCAAAACGAAGGCTGGAAACCTTGGATTTCTGAGACCCCTTCCATAGTCTGGTGATTGAGAATGTCCCTGACAGGTCACAAAAAGTAGTTACGAATATTCATCGTGTCAATCCCAAATTTTATGTCATTATCCTAACACCCTTTGTTTAGGTAATCTTTCAGTACACCTCCCTGATTGATGGGTAGTAAATTGAGACCCAGAGAGGCCATGTGACTTTCCCAAATTCGGGTCCTAGTAGAGCCTGGGAATCATAACGCCTCACCCTTGTGCTCTCACCCTGAAATGGTATAGGACCCTCAACTAGCAGGGGCTAAGGAACTTTAACGTATATTGACCCTTGGGAAAATGGAGTTGGAAAATTCTCTCTTCTGAATCCTATTCCTAAGACTGGAGCTTTTACAAATGAAAAATTAATGTACCTTCATTAAAAAGGCGTTTCAGGTACACATAATTGACACACATGACACATGAAAAAATGCTCAACATTGCTAATTATTAGAGAAACGCAAATCAAAACTGCAATGAGGTACCACCTCACACCAGTCAGAATGGCCATCATTGAAAAGTCTGCAGATAACCAGTGCTGGAGAGGGTTTGGAGAAAGGGGAACCCTCCTGCACTGTTGGTGGGAATGTAAATTGGTACAGCCACTATGGAAAACAGTGTGGAGGTTCCTCAAAAAACTAAAAATAGAGTTACCATATGATCCAGCAATCTCACTCCTGGGCTTACATCTGGACAAAACTATGATTCGAAAAGATACATGCACTCCACAGGACAGGAATAAAGGCGCAGGCATAGAGAATGGACTTGAGGACATGGAGAGGGGGAAGGGTAAGCTTGGATGAAGTGAGAGGGTGGCATGGACATATATATGCTACCAAATGTAAAATAGATAGCTAGTGGGAGGCAGCCGCATAGCACAGGGAGATCAGCTTGGTGCTTTGTGTCCACCTAGAGGGGTGGGATAGGGAGGGTGGGAGGGAGACGCAAGAGGGAGGAGATATAGGGATATATGTATATGTATAGCTGATTCACTTTGTTATACAGCAGAAACAAACACACCATTGTAAAGCAATTATACTCCAATAAAAATGTTTAAAGAAAAAAGAAAAGATACATGCACCCCAGTGTTCATAGCAGCACTATTTACAATAGCCTAGACGTGGAAGGAACCTAAATGTCCATCGACAGCTGAATGGATAGGAAAGATGTGGTATATATATATATATATATATATATATATATATATATATATATATATATATATATACTGGAATACTGCTCAGCCATTTAGAAAAAGTAAAATAATGCCAATTTCAGCAACATGGATGGACCTAGAGATTATCATGCTAAGTGAAGTAAGTCAGAAAGAGGAAGACAAATACCATATGATGTCACTTATATGTGAAATCTAAAATATGACACAAATGAACTTATCTATGAAACAGAAACAGACTCACAGACATAGAGAACAGACTTGTGGTTGCCAAGGGCGAGGGGGCTGAGGGAGGGATGGATTGGGAGTTTGGGATTAGCAGATGAAAACTGTTATATATAAAATGGATAAACAACAAGGTTCTACTGTATAGACAGAGAAGTATATTTGATATCCTGTAATACACCATAATGGAAAAAGAAAAAACAAGAAATAAAGTGAATATAACTATTTAATATTTTTTAAATGACAAGATTTTATTTTATTATTTTATGACTGAATAATATTCCACTGTATACATGTACTACATTTTAAAATCCATTCATCTGTCGATGGACACTGAGGTTGTTTCCATATCTTGGGTATTGTAAATAATGCTGCGATGAACATGAGCATGCAGACGTCTTTTTGAATTAGTGCTTTCATTTTCTTTTCTTTTTTCTTTTTTTTTTTTGGCCACGTCACGCGGCTTATGGGATTTTATTTCCCCAACCAGGGATCAAACTTGGGCTCTCAGCACTGAGAGCAAGGAGTCCTAACCACTGAACTGCCAGGGAATTCCCAGTGCTTTCATTTTCTTTAGATCAATACCTAGAAGTGGAATTGCTGGATCATATGGTAGTTCTCTTTTTAATTTTTTGAGGAACTTCTATACTGTTTTTCATAGTGGCTGCACCAGTGAACATTCCCACCAACAGTGCGCAAGGGTTCCCTTTTCTCCACACCCTCACCAATATTTGTTACTTCTTGTCTTTTTGGTAAAAGCCATTCTAACAGGTGTTTTGATTTGCATTTCCCTGGTGATTAGTGATGTTAAGCATCTTTTCATGTACCTCTTGGCCATCTGCATGTCTTCTTTGGAAAAATGTCTATTCAGATCTTCTATTTAAAAAATTGAATTTCTTTTTGCTACTGAGTTGTATGAGTTTTTTATGTATTTTAAATATTAACCCCTCATCAGATACATGATTTGCAAATATTTTCTCCTATTCAGTAGGTTGCCTTTTCATTTTGTTGATAAATATAATTTATAATGAACTTTTAAGTCAATTTTAATAATGTACTAATATAAAATATTTTACTTAAATTACTTCTTTATCATAAATCACATAAAAATGAGAAAGTTATTTTAAAAATTTCTTTCTTGCAAAGTTTTTAGGATAATATATTCCTTTGAAAGAAGTTTGAGAGTCAGAAAAGTTAGAAAATACCGGGTACTTGTACAATTAAATAGGTTAGTTTTCTTAACATTCTAGTCAAAATATGACCTTGATCTTTTTAATCAGATTGAGAGATTCTCTGAGCTCTTGATAGACTCTTTTTCAGGAAAGCCCTCTCCTCTATTATATACCAATTGCCCCTAAACTTTTGCTTAAAACTCAATTTATGCATATAATTATATAGTTAGATGTGTGATTATGTTGTTTGCCCCTTGATGCATTAATGGTCCCCCAGAAACTTGGGGCGTATCCTACTCCTGTTAGTATATTTACACCTTACCTTTTAGGTGGGTTGCTGTTCAGATGTTTCCTCTCATTTGAGTTATGTTTATTCTGTTCTGTTAGGTTTAACCTAAGATGGTATTCTCTTGCCTGCTTAGTTTCTAGGTGACAACTGAGAATCTTATATGTTGATCGTACCTTCTTTTCTCCAAAAGTAGCCTTCTGCTTATCAGACCATATGCCTTAATTTTTAATTTGGAAAATATTATTATTATACCTATATACTGTATTTCCATTTGGTATCTTTAGTTTCTGTTGAGAAGTTAAGGGGACCTTGATTCATTATGGTCCATAAAAGGCACACTAAAAATTTGTATAGTGTGCTCACCTATCAGGATTAGAAACTTACTTGATTGAATGATTGGACTACTATTTTTCTAAGTGATATGAATCACTTTAGAATCATAGTTGCAATAGTATGCATTAATGTTTTCAAGAATTCCAGTGAATATTGTTTGTAGGTCTTATAGAAAAGGTCTTATTATAACCTTTTCCTTTATACATCTACTCAATACTGAGTTTGATTAAAAGATCCCGTGTTGGCGAGGGGTTTTTGCCTTTCATGAGAAGGGTTGGGGTAGTGCTATCTATGATAGAGTGGAGGGGATTCGTTTATTACCTCATTTAAAAATAGCTGAGTTCAGTGATGCTAACTGCTAAGATATTTTTAAAACTTTGGGGGCAAATACATGTCATTCATTGAAAATACCAATGTAATGCTGCTCCAGCATTTTTGTTTTTAAACTTTCATTTTCCACGGAGGTAGTCATCATGCTGTATGATACACGTTGCTCAGAAGTTGTGGAGGGTCAGGAGATTGCTAAGATTAAGTGATAGCTGTGTAAGAGCCCTGTATATGGTGCAATAGTAGGAGCTGCAACAGAACGGTCCTCTAATACCTAACACATTACCAAGAAGGTACATATGTTCTTTCAACCTCCTGAATATTATCTGTCCCCTCCTCCAATTCTGACCTCCCCTGGTTTCTTAAACTAAACCAAATGCCCCCCTTCCCAAATAAGCTGATTACTTGATTTTTTTTTTTTTTTTTTCCCATGAAGGAATTTCTCTTGAGTATAAATGCTCAGGCTGTGAGTCAGTAGTTTTTGGCATTACTTCTCTATTAGCTCCTAGTTAGGAAGTTCAGCCAGAGGTTGAAGGGATTGCTAAACACTTTAGGACTTCCCAGACCCATTTTTAAGAGCAAACTAATATTGAGACTCCTGGGAACTTTGAAACTCATCCTTTGTCACTACCAATATTTTGAGATTCACACAGTTGACTCTTGTGTTCAAATCCAAATAAAGCTTTTGGGTCACATGATTTCTAGGCTAGTAATATTGTGTAGGAAAAACAAGGTTAGTTCCTCTTCCGTGTCATGTTCTATCTTAACAGTCCGTATAACGGTCTAAATCCTGTTTATAAAGTGTTCTTTTACAGGTCTTGATCTTTGATTCGTCAAATCATTTCTAGCTAGAATACCTGACAGCTTGTGGCCCACACCCCGTACTTATTAGTCCACTGAGAAGTTAATCAGGGCCCTAAATTATTTCTATTCTTGATCTTTGTCTTTACTTGCAAGTGCAGCATTGGGGTTATGAGTCCTCAGAAGCTTTCAGATTTTAAAACAGGAAGGGGGCTTCCCTGGTGGCGCAGTGGTTGAGAGTCCGCCTGCCAGTGCAGGGGATACGGGTTCGTGCCCCGGTCCGGGAAGATCCCACATGCCGCGGAGCGGCTGGGCCCATGAGCCGTGGCCGCTGAGCCTGCGTGTCCAGAGCCTGTGCTCCGCAACGGGAGAAGCCACAACAGTGAGAGGCCCGCGTACCGCAAAAACAAAACAAAACAAAAAAACCAGGAAGGATCTTGTCTCGGTATTTTCTGGTGAGGTGGTTTATTTAGGATAAGTAATTATTTTCCCACTTCACGTTTTTCCTCTGCCCCGTACTTCCAAGCTTACTTATCACAACGAGGAAGTGAAATGAAGCACAAGTTACTCCTGAAGGGGTTGGCTGCCACTTGTAGCTATACTACTGTACTACCTTCACAGACACTGTGAACATTTGGAACTGGCTGCAGGCTGCGCCTAGTCTGTTATATCTGCTTCGGGTTGCTCCTTGGTCAGCCAAAAAAGAAGTCAAGGATATTACTCTGAGGTGGTGGACCAAGTAAGAAAACTTCCTCTTGCAGTTGTCCTGATTTTTAAATTCGTGCCACCCGTCCCCTCTTTCCCCTTGCCACATAGACATACCCAGTTGTTGATATACTTAACTTTTAGGGCTACAGTGTCACTGCCGTGTATAGCGCCAGCCTCCTGACCTTGCCTAGAACAAAGGATTTCAAGTCTCAAAATGGATAGTAAAGCTCTGGTATTTAAACCATCCCTAGAAGACAGACATATGGTTCCAATTAGTCTGCTGCTCTGTATTAAGGGGATGTAAGATACCATTCTAGCCTGCAGACAAATGCTAACCAACCAGGGTGTTGAGGGTTGGAAAAGAGACCTAACAAATTATGTTAGGAGCCACTTATGAGTGGAGAAATAAATGACCATAGGCCACATGAAGAGAACAACTCCACCCATATGGCTTCTGTTGTGTGGGTGTGAGTATTCACTTCAACCAGTTTCTTCTCTTGTTTCTCCCTTTCCTTCTGTAACTCTTTAGAATATTCATCATTTTAATGTTGATTCTGTAGGTCATAATTTTTTTCCTGTTGCCAATAAATAAAGAGGAAGGGATATAAAGTATCTTTATGGCATCTTTGTACCTGAGAATTTTCTGAAACTAACTGCTCAGTGTTTTAGTTCTTATTATTCAAGTCTTTATTTTTAAAACAAAAATTTTTAATACAGAATAATAAAGCAATAATATAAGCATACTATAGGAAATTTAAAGAACAACAAAAGATTTTTAAGTACTCAAACTGGAATCTCACCTCCAAAACTTACCATTTTGAATGCATTTCTTTTTTTTCTATGCATGCTTTTTTATAATTATAGTCACTGTATGTACAATTTTACGTGTAGTTTTTATCCTTTATGGTATGTCAAATATTTTCCCTACGCTGTTCCATGTAATCATTTTTAATGATTGCATATCAAATAGATATAACATAATTTACTTAGTCTGTCCCATATTGTTGTAAGAGCACAGAAATTCTTGATAGGGCTGTGGTGTTTACTCCCTGCCTTCCTTTCTTTGACATTATCAGTACACTTCAAAACTACAGAGTTTATATACTTATCATTTTGAACACGCACTGAATCTGTTCTCTTCTTTGCCTTAAGTTTCTATGTTATTTTTGTTGTTCTTGTTCTCTGTTTTTATTCTTGTGGACGTTGCCCTGCTTCTGCGTTTCCCTTTGTACTGCACCAGCGTTCTCCAACCTTCGCCTTGTGATGCCGCCGTGTGAGCTTGTGATGCCGTAGTTTATTTTCCTTGTGCCCCCTGGTTAGAACCATCCTGGGCCGACATGAGCTGGGGCCATGCAGCACTTTAGTATTCCTTAGGACGGCAGTTCTGGAAAGCTAAAAGAAAATAGTGACTGAATACAGAGTGCCTGAGGTGATAAAGACGTGTTTAGGCTCTGTCCGTCCACTGGCTTCTTACGTCTGGGATTTGAATAATTAAAATGTTATAAGCAGAAAAAAAATATCTTCTAGTTAGGGGAGAGTTAAGATTATTTATCAGAAAGATTTGCCAAGATTAGGTTAACTCTCAGTTACCTACGTGTTGTTTTTTTGTTTGGTTTTGTTCTGTGTTTTACTATCCCATTTTTTGGAGTTTTTTCCCTCCCCTCTCTTCTGGCCGTCCATGTTTTTTGATTCGCTAGTATATCAAGCCTGTTTATCTTAAGTTAGACATATGGAAGGAAAAGAAGGAAAATCTAAGTCTCTTCAGTGTCGTTCTTTGATAGCAGCTCTTGTTCAGTTAGGGGAGACAGTGACAGTATAGACAAAAATTGATTTTTAAACTATGAGTAAGGCGTCTTAGTCCATTCGGGCTGCAATAATAAAATACCACTGACTAGGTGGCTCATAAACAACAGAAGTTTATTGCTCACAGTTCCAGGCTGGGAGGTCTAAGCTCAAGGCACCAGCATGACTGCCTTCTGGTGAAGGCCCTCTTCCTGGTTCATAGCTAGAGCCTGCTCAGTGTGTCCACACATGGTGGCAGGGGCTAGAGGTCTCTCTGGAACCTCCTTTATAAGGCACTAATCCCACTCATGAGGGTTCCACCCTCATGACCTAATCGATTCCCAAAGCTCCCACGTTCTAATACCATCACCTTGGGAATTAGGATTTCTACATGTGAATTTTGAGGGCACATTCAGACCATTACATAATGTATGCCATCTTTGTCTCTTAATATGAGTTACTGAGAAGTAGTTATTTTATTAGTATAACACTAATACTAATATTTTTAATGAAGTGAACTGCTTATCATTTATACCTAATTGCTGTTATATTATGACAGCAATTATATATCATTAAAATATTTACTACTTTTAACTTGTTTTTAACTACAACTCTAAACTCTATCATTATATATCACATCTTCTTAGTTTGCTCTTCTTCAAATAGGATTATTGCTGTGTTCAACAAAAACTTCACTGGATTCCTGTTTCAGCAAGTAACTCCCAGTTCCTACCCTCTTAGCTGTTCTCTAAGGGCAGCTCTGAGTTCTCATACCTTTATCCCTTTTTATTTTTTATTATTAATTTTTTGATGTGGATCATTTTTAAAAATTTATTTATTTTTGGCTGCATTGGGTCTTCATTGCTGTGCGTGGGCTTTCTCTAGTTGCAGTGAGCGGGGCTACTCTTCGTTGCAGTGTGCAGGCTTCTTATTGCGGTGGTTTCTCTTGTTGCGGAGCAGGGGCTCTAGGCGTGCGGGCTTCAGTAGTTGTGGCGCAGTTATTTCTGTCTAGTATTCCATGACAGAAGTATACCACAAGTTATTTTTCCATTTTATCCATTGATGGATATTTGGATTGCTTTTAGTTTGTAGCTCTTACTAACAATTGCGATGAACATTGCATTCTTAAACATTAATGTGCATCCTTAATTAAACATTAATGAAGAGTATAAACTGAGGAGTAAAGTTGCTAGGTTGTACTGTATGTCTGTTTTCAGATTTTACTGGGTGATGCTAAACTGGTGTGTCAGTTTGTGTGAGGGTTCCCATTCCTGCATGTCTTCACCAGTGCTGTGTATTCTTTTTAAAATTTGTTATTGGAGTATAGTTGATTTACAATGCTGTGTTAGTTTCAGGTGTACAGCAAAGTGAATCAACTATACATATACACATATCCACTCCCCTTCAGATTCGTTTCCCATATTGGCCATTACAGAGCATTGAGTAGAGTTCCCTGTGCTATACAGTAGGTCCCTATTAGCTGTCCACTTCTGTATAGTAGTGTGTAGTGCTGGGTATTATTACACATTATAATTTTTGTCAGTTTGGTGAGTGTGTAATGGTTATCTCGTTGTGGTTTTAGTTTTTTATTTTGTCTTTAATAATGAGATTGAACTCCTTTTCATGTCTTTGGCCTTTTTTGTGAAGTGTCTGCTTAAGTAAGTCTTTTGCCCATTTTTCTACTGGGTTGTCTGTCTTGCTGATTTATAGGAGTTTTTGTTTCAATAATGATATGAGTCTTTTGTCTTATTTATTTATTTATTTATTTATTTTTGCGGTACATGGGCCTCTCACTGTTGTGGCCTCTCCCGTTGCGGAGCACAGGCTCCAGACGCACAGGCTCAGGGGCCATGGCTCACGGGCCCAGCTGCTCCGCGGCATGTGGGATCTTCCTGGACCGGGGCACGAACCCGCGTCCCCTGCATTGGCAGGCAGACTCTCAACCACTGTGCCGCCACAGAAGCCCAAGTCTTTTGTTTTATGGGTTACAAATAACTTCTCTCATTTCGTGATTTCTCATTTCACTCTCTCTTTCAATGAATAGACAGTATAATTTTGTTATGAGCAAGACAGACTTTATTTTTTTAATTTTATTTATTTATTTTTATACAGCAGGTTCTTATTAGTTATCTGTTTTATACATATTAGTGTGTATATGTCAATCCCGATATCCCAATTCTTCCCACCCCCCACCCTGCTTTCCCCCCCTTGGTGTCTGTACGTTTGTTCTCTATGTCTGTGTCTCTATTTCTGCCTTGCAAACGGGTTCATCTGTACTATTTTTCTAGATTCTACATATATGTGTTAATATACAATATTTGTTTTTCTCTTTCTGACTTACTTCACTCTGTATGACAGTCTCTAGGTCCATGCACGTCTCTAAAAATGACCCAATTTCGTTCCTTTTTATGGCTGAGTAATATTCCATTGTGTATATGTGCCACATCTTATTTATCCATTCGTCTGTTGATGGACATTTAGGTTGCTTCCATGACCTGACTGTTGTAAATAGTGCTGCTATGAACATTGGGGTGCATGTGTCTGTTTGAATTATGGTTTTCTCTCTGAGTATATGCCCAGTAGTGGGATTGCTGGGTCATATGGTAGTTCTGTTTTTAGTTTTTTAAGGACCCTCCATACTGTTCTCCATAGTGGCTGTATCAATTTACATTCCCACCAGCAGTGCAAAAGGGTTCCCTTTTCTCCACACCCTCTCCAGCATTTGTTGTTTGTAGACTTTCTGATGATGCCCATTCTGACTGCTGTGAGGTGATGCCTCATTGTGGTTTTGATGTGCATTTCTCTAATGATCAGTGATGTTGAGCAGCTTCTCATGTGCTTCCTGGCCTAGACATTTTAGTATAAGTTTAATGTAACCAAATTTACCATCCTTTCCTTTATGATTTGTGCCTTTTGTGTCTTGTTTAAGAAATTCTTCCATCCCCTGAGGCTATAAACATAGTCTCCTTTATTGTTTTATAAAAAACTTTGTAGTTTTACCTTTTACATTGTCTGTGATCCACCTGGAATTAATTTTATGATATGATGTGAGGAAGGTGTCCTATTTAATTTTTTCCCATATGGAAAAGCAGATGTACATATGCCATTTACTGAGAAATTCATCCTTTCCTCAGTGATATACAGTGCCTACTCTTCTTTTCAGTGCACTGTTTTTAAAGCAACTTGTAAAGAAGCAGTATGTCTCAAGCCCTGTATGCCTTTGGGAATTACATAGGCAAAACAAAGGGTTGGCAGTCAAGAAGAAGATGAAAAACAGTAGAATATAATAACTAAGGAATTTGGAAGTTGTATAAAAATAGTTGTGGGATGTACATTTACCTAAATATAAACATATACCTGATGCTGAAAGCACAGTGTGGATGTGGGCTTTGAGGGCATCCAGGCTGGAATTATAGGCTGGGCCTTGTTCTTAGTAAGTTTTGGGGTTTGTTTAAACTTTAAATTTGAACATGTTACTTAATGACCCTCACTTGCCCAGACGTAAAACAAAAATAACGCTCATCTCAATGAGATAATAAATACATGGTACCAAAACACAGCACTTGACAGAGTGTCCCTTGAAAAATGGCTTTTTATTCCACAGAATTCAAAGTGCTGCACAGATGGGAAAACTGTGGCACTGAGACGAAGCAGGGCAGCCCGGTATACTTGGCTCTCCAGGGTCCGTGCCACTCATCTGCGTGGCCACATTGCTCGTTTCTAAGTACCCTGAACAAATTTACTCATAGTTCAGAATTATTATTTATTGGTTGTCATCCGACTTAGTAAGAAAGGCCTTATTTTATTCGTAGTGTGACATTCTGGATGATTCATAATGAATCTAGGTTATGTTCTTAGTTCATTCCTATGACTTAGCATTAAGACAGATTAACTAACAAAAATTCTCAGGGGAAATTATACCACTTCTAGTCTCGAGTCATTACATGTGATATAGTTTTCCCTCAGATAAAAGTTGCATAGTGCTTGGATGACATTATATGGATGCTGCAGACCACCTTTTCCTTCTTTGAAATGTTTTTCTCCTCTCTCAGCTTTCTTATTATAATGATATATTTCTCTCTCCCTTTTGCTCCTTTTTCTTTCTATTCCTGCACCTATAGCATAGGAAGTACCTATGGGTGTTTCCTAAGCCTTGATTCCCAGCCATCCTTCTTTCTCCACTTATTCTTTCAAAAAACTTTTATCCGTTCCTTACTACAACTCATTTCATCAGAACATCTTCACTTGAATTTCTTCTCACCTTCTTAAACTCAATCCATGACCAAAAAAAAATTTTTTTCTTCCCAAATCAACTACTCTGTACTTTTCACTCCTTTTCATCCCATGTATTATTATCTGTCCTCAAGTACTGTCCAGTCTTTTTTCAAAATAATTTTTGAGTTGTCTTTCTCATTTTCACTGTTTCTACTTTCTCACAGGCCTTCCACTTCACGTCACACTTAATCTAGTCTTGCTTTCAGGTTAATTTTACTGCATCTGCCCGTACCAGAAGTTCTAACGACTCATCACTGTAAGAGTGGTTCTCAAACCTCTTTGGAAAGAGTTGTTTTATCTGTTTACATTCAGTTGTCTAAATTATTTCCAGGAGATCCAGTAGGTCTGAAGTAAGGTTTGTGGATCACTCTAAATACATTGGTGATTCTGATGTATACACAGGGTTGAAAATCAATGGTTGGAAGAGGACAGGGGATGGGATGGGTAGTGCTTATGATTAGACGTAATTATTAAGATAGCAGTTTTCTATTTGGGTGGTGGGTTCAGGGGTGCTTACTGCATAACGAAAAATAAGTAACTACTTCTAAAAGAAAGCATAGGGGTAAATCTTTGTGACCTTGGGTTAGGCAGTGATTTCTCAGATATGACACCGAGAGCATAAGTTACAAAAGAAAATCTAGATAAGTTGGACTTCATCAAAATTGAAAACTTTTGTGCATCAAAGGACACTATCAAGAAAGTGAACAGGGCTTCCTTGGTGGCGCAGTGTTGAGAATCTGCCTGCTAACGCAGGGGACACGGGTTCGAGCCCTGGTCTGGGAGGATCCCACATGCCGCGGAGCAACTAGGCCCGTGAGCCACAACTGCTGAGCCTGCGCGTCTGGAGCCTGTGCTCCACAACAAGAGAGGCTGCGATAGTGAGAGGCCCGCGCACCACGATGAAGAGTGGCCCCCGCTTGCCACAACTAGAGAAAGCCCTCGCACAGAAATGAAGACCTAACACAGCAAAAATAAATTAATTAATAAACTCCTACCCCCAACATCTTCTTAAAAAAAAAAAGAAAGTGAACAGATAATCCACGGAATGGGAGAAAATATTTGCAAATCATATCAACGGACTTGTATCCAGGGAATATAAAAAACTCTTACAACTCAATAATAGAAAGTTAACCCAATTTAAAAATGGGCAAAAGATTTGAATAGACATTTGTCCAAAGAAGATATACAAATGGCCAATTAGCACATGAAATGATGCTCGACATCATTAGCCATCAGGGAAATGCAAATTAAAACCAATCCCCCACCCAGGATAGCTGTAATTTAAAAAATATAAAAAGATAGTAATAAGTGTTGGGAAGGGGCTTCCCTGGTGGCACAGTGGTTAAGAATCTGCCTGCCAACACAGGGGACACAGGTTTGAGCCCTGGTCCAGGAAGATCCCACATGCCTCGGAGCAACTAAGCCCATGCGCCACAGCTACTGAGCCTGTGCTCTAGAGTACGCGCGCCACAGCTACTGAAGCCTGCAGGCCTAGAGCCTGTGCTCCGCAACAAGAGAAGCCACCACAATGAGAAGCCCGCACACCTCAACGAAGAGTAACCCCCGCTTACCACAACTAGAGAAAGCTCGCGTGCAGCGATGAAGACCCAATGCAGCCAAAAATTAAAAAAAAAAAAAAGTGTTGGGAAGGATGTGGATAAATTGGAACTCTTGTACATTGTTGATGGGAATGTAAAGTGTTGCAGCCACTTCAGATAAGGGTTTGTGCAGTTCCTGAGAAGACCAAACATGGAGTTACCATATGACTCAGCAGTTCCACTACTAGGTATATACCCAAGAGAAATGAAAACACATCCACAAAAAAAACTTATGTGAATGTTCATAGCAACATTATTCATAGTACCAAAAAAAAAAAAAAAAAAAAGAATCAACCTAAATACCCATCAGCTGATGAATGGATACATAAAATGTGGTGTGTCCTTACCATGGAATATTATTCAGCAATTAAAAAAGAATGAACTAGTGATAGATGCTACAATGTGTATGAACCTTGAAAACACTATGCTGATTGAAAGAAGCCAGTCACAAAAGACCACATATTGTGTGATTCCTTTTATATGAAATGTCCAGAATAGTCAAATCCATAGAGACAGAAAGTTGATTAGTGATTGTCTAGGGCGGAGGCATTGGTGGGAGAGTTGAGGGGGGAGAAATGGAGAGTGACTGCTATTGGTACAGGGTTTCTTTTTAGGTTGATGAAAGTGTTCTAAAATTGATTGAGGTAATGGTGTACAACTCTATGAATACACTAAAAACCACTGCAAGTACACTTTAAATGGGTGGATTTTATATAATAAGGCTGTAGAAAAAGAGTCTAAATATAAATAAAAGCAGGCCTCATGTGGAACAATGGTGAGAATGTGCCAGGAACCAAAGATTATAATTAATTCATAATCAAATTCTTTGTATCTGAAATCTAATAACATTTGTAAATTTGGGGAAAACAGAAGAAAAGGAAAGAAAGAAAAGTCCACATGGTGGAATCTAGGGTCCTTGTTCTATCACTTAAAGCTATATTTTGTCTGGCCTGTTGCTACTGTGTGATGTTATTTTTTGCCATATGCCTCTGGTGAACCCTACGCCATACCCAGGGCAGTTTCTTTACTGTTGCTTCAACTTAGCACGCTAGTTCCAAGCGATCTGCCTTTACTCTGCTTTTGCCCAGCCACCACTTAGAAAACCCTTTCCATATCCCCCTCTGCTTCTCTAGCTCCAATCCACTCAACTTAAGTTCTGCTTTCTTTCTGAGTCCTTCCATAGGAACATATCTTTTCTGCCTTTGGTTCTTTCATAGGAACCAACACATTGCTCTACTGATTGGAAGGGTTCCAGAAATACATGTTAAATACATGAGTGAAGATAATGGAGGAACTTGGAGACCGTGAAAGAGACATTAGGAATAAGAAGCTTTAGTAAAGACTGAAAGACATTTGGCTAAGCTACTGAGCCAAAAGAAGATGAACAAGTCCATTCCGACAAGTGTCATAGCAAGCATGGCAAAATAAATTTTGCTTAAATGTGCAACACTTTAGGGTTAGGAGTAAGAAACAATACTTGGAATGATTAGAGGAGACCCCATGACAGGTTTACAAGACTAAAGGGTTTTTGCTTTCTGTAATAGGAAACAGGAGTGAGCTGCTGGTGGGGGGTTTCTTGTTGAATCTTACTGAAATCTTGCTGTCGGTCATTGGGTCTAGCTGTTGAGGGCAGCTGTGTGGCTGTAACATGCTCTGGAAGCAGGTGTTTCCCCCGATGTGGCATCTCTAGATGTCAGGCCCTGATCATGTCATTCATTCCTGCACACTCATTTCTCATATAAACACCTAATAGCAATCTAAGCCTATAACCATCGCTGAAGATGGTTTCCTTTAATATTGTTTCCTTTGTAAAGGTTTCCTGTTTGGTAGACTAAAAAACAAGCTCTTGCCATTAAGTCTGTGCCTCCTCCTGCCTGACAGAGTAAAATCATAGAAAGGTTACTAATTGTAGATAGAGCATTCATTGTTCAAAATGACAGATTTCCTATGTACTTTAAGCTGCTTATTAGGAAGTTTTAAAATCAAGTGGTTTTAATTCACTGCCTGCCCTGTTGCATTCTCCATTCAAAACACAAGCAGAATACTCCATGACTCTTCTGGACTTTGCTATCCAGTCACACCAGTGTCAGAGTCCATTAGTTATTACAGACTCCATCAGCACGTCTTCCTCGCTGTGCAGAGAAGGCTAGTCGTGGGAAAGGACCTGGTGAAGGTCTTTGCCAACCAATTAAAAGATATATCAAGAGCCCTCTTTCTGGATAATTCCCAAAGATACCTGCTCTGCTGAATCTCATTTGTTGGGATTTTTAGCAACCTATCGCCAGTCTCTTAAGAAAAACAGGTTTCAGTGCATGCAGACTTTAACTTATAAATTAAAAGTACTGGGTTTCAAAAGTTGTAGGTTAGTTGGTAGGGCTTTAATTGCAGTTGCATTCATAATTAACATTTGTTAAGTGCCTACTGTGTTTAAATTAAACAGTATGCTAGGTAATGTGAGAGAGTCAGAGATGAAACAGGTATTTTTAAGGAACTAGGGAGAGATGGGGTAGACCTCTACTAGAGAGAGAGGATATTTTTAAGGAGCTAGAAGAATAGGATATTTATATATGTAAATACCCAAAATAAAGGAGGAATACAAAGTAATAAGGGAGTGCAGAGATAGTAGGTGGAGGACATTTCTTACAGGAGATTCAGGAAGACTTGGCAGAAGAGGCATTTATTTTGCATTGATGAATGAGAGTATTGGATTTCTCTCCTTGAAGTAGCTGTAGTGATTTTGATGATGGCTCTGACCTCTAAGCCCCTTGTGATCATTAAGTTTTTTACAACCTTAGGAGGGCTGGCTGGGAGGTAGAGGCTCTAGTAGCTGGCCAGCTGCCAGTCAGTATGAAAAGGCTCCAGTAGCCAGGAGGTGACAAGAGGATTGGCCCAGTGTTTTTATTGCAGTTTTATTGCAGTTTAATTTAGTGACCCTTTCTTGAGTCCCTGCTATGTATGAAAACACTGTGTGGAGACTAAGATAAATAAAACGATATCCCTCCCATTTACTAACTAGTGGAGGGTATAAACACATAATACAACTAAGTATAGCATGAGGCAGAGTTGTAATTGGGCTGTAGAGGTATAAGCAAAGGGCCATGGAAGCAGAGAGGAGGAAGCCACTGGCATGGTATTTTGTGGTGGGAGTCAGTTAAGACTTCATACAGGAAGTAATATTTGACTGGGCCTTGAAAATGAGTGCGCTTTCAAATGTGGCAAGGAAGGGAAAAAGCATGGCACGGAGAGTAAGTAGCATAAGAGAGGCACATAAGCTGTACATAGTCTAGTGATGCTAGAATGGCTAGGAGTGAGTTGGAAAGGTTGGGTGGAGCTGGGTCCTGAGGACCTTTAAGTGACAATGCTAAGAGGGCTAGACTGTTCTGTAAGCAGAAGGGAGCCACCGAATGTTTTTGAGCAAGCAGGCAGCACGATGTGATTTGTGTCACGTTCACTGTGCTACGAATGAGTGGCTTAGAGGGAAATGAAATAGAGGGTAGTAAGCAAGAGCATCACTCGAGGTCAGAGATGATAAGAGTGTGAACTGAGGTGGGAGGAATGGAAATGGAAAGAAGGAGATAGGTTCAAGACACACTTACAGGGTAGAAGCAGTAAAAGCTGCACCTCCGGTTTGAAATGGAGATGAGAAGGAGCAAGGAGCGAAGACGCCAGTGCTCCTGGTGACGCAGAGGTAGTGCCATGAATGAACGTGGGAACATTGCTGGAAGAGCAGGTTTGATTTTGGAAAATGCGGAATTTGAGATGTTTCTTCCCAGGCAAGTACTGGAAGTTCTTGTCAGGAACTTAAGCATGGTACCAGGGCCAAAGATATAAATTTGGAGAATCATTACCAAACAAATGAGAGTGGAAGCTGTGGGACCAGAAGAGCTGGCCCTGAGAAAATACAGGGCAAGGAGCGATAGTCAAAATCAGCACATGCTTTACTAGAAAACACCTTCTGGAGAAGGTAGGAAGAAGAAAAGCAAATAGCAAAAGGAGGCCAAGTTGTCAACGAGAGTAAAGCTAGGAAAGGGAAGAGTGTTTCCGAGAGTAGGGAGGTGCCCAGAGTCTTCAGCTGCTGGGACTATGGGAATGTGGTAGGCCTGGGGGCAGGAGGGAGCTCTAGCCTGTCGTACCTGCACGTTGTTCATCTAAATATCTGTGTGCATAAAAGTATTTATAAGTCAGCGAGACTCTATCCTTTGCCTGCCATCCTTGTTCACTTTCTTTTGGTATTCCTCCCCAAACCACACCTCTCCTATCTCCCATCAACTCTCTTCAGACAGTGGGAGGGGGGAAGTTGAAGCACAAAAGGAGTTGAAGTTAAAATAGTAAGTGTTTGTGGTTTGTTTGTAAATAAGTTGCATATTCTTTATTTTGAATAAGCCACCTTAATGATAATAAAGTCACTTTGTCTAATTTTTAAGTTCACTGTATCTCTAGTGGTCATAAATGTGTTTGTCATAAGAAGTAAAAGTAATCTGAAAATCCTGGGTCCAGGTGAGTAGACTTAACATGTATTTACCGATTCTGACGTGGTCTTAATATCAATCATTATCCAATTTTATTTTTGTTCGTAAATAAATACCACTCACCTCACTCAGTCCAGATTTATGAAGGAAACGGTGCTGGTTTTGCTGACATAAACCAATCATATTTACTTTTAGTTAACCACGCGTCTTTTGCATTCCAGCCCATCTGTATTTCTATTTCACTATTACTTTCAATTTAAACAGCTGGTTGTATAATTTCTAAAGGTTCTCTTTTCGTGTTTGATATTCACACTTAAGGATGCAGAACCTTTATTCTATTGAGTAGAAACTAGTATTCACTGGGTAAAGATAACATGAGTTATATCCATTTGTCTTTCTAGATTTTGGCTTCAGTAACCTCTTCACTCCTGGGCAGCTGCTAAAGACCTGGTGTGGCAGCCCTCCCTATGCTGCACCTGAACTCTTTGAAGGAAAGGAATATGACGGGCCCAAAGTGGACATCTGGGTATGTGACTGCCTTCCCTTATACCCCATAGCATTAGTTACCCTTGACTGACGACAGCTGTCCTCATCCTGGACAACACGTAGTACTGCACTAGAACTGATCACCTGTTCTTTGAATTCCCAATTCTTGGTGCAGTCTGTTCTTCAACCTTTGTCTTATGGACTGAGCCACGGAGTTCAACCTCCCCCTTTGCATCTGCAAAAAAAAAAAAAAAAAAAAAAAAAAAATCCCTAGGGCAAACTTGGATGGGTACCCTTGCCAAGAACAGAAATTCTTTCTGTTGTTGCCACTTGTGTTCTCCCTAGGATGAGTACTGAGAGAAATTCTAGTTATGTTCCCAAAAAGTAATGTCTGGAAGCAAAGAAGAATGCTGACTATTCTAAAGATGATTGGCCTTGACAATGCCCCATATTATTTCTCATAAAAAAAGAAGAAAAAGTTTGTTCCATTATCTCGTGCATGACTCACCATTATCTTCATACACATACCATAATGGCCTTTTTTGTTTCCTCTCATGTGATTAATTGTACGTACTCTCTGTTTGGGATGCAGAGCCTCGGAGTCGTCCTCTATGTGCTTGTGTGTGGTGCCCTGCCATTTGATGGGAGCACACTGCAGAATCTGCGGGCCCGGGTGTTGAGTGGAAAGTTCCGCATCCCATTTTTTATGTCCACAGGTAAGGGAGTTGCCATCACACAGCTATGACTGGGTTCATGGAACATTAGACATGCTAAGTTATCCCAGGAATTGAGTGACAGAGTATAAATTGCCCATTTAACCACCTTTTCTGGCTCCAGTTTGCTGAATTGACACCTCCAGAGGCAAGGTTCTATAGGAACAGAGCATCTAGGCTTTGGCATCAGATAACCGTCCTGAGTTTGGCTCTGGGCTCTACATAGGACTACCAGTGTGGTGTGGCAGACTACTACGTCTTTCTGAGCTTCAGTTTCCTCATCAATAAATGGCTGACAGTTTTGTGAGGGCTACAACTATGAGAACTAAATTAAAGAATGTGTGTAAAGTTAATAGGTACATCGCATAGTAGCAGTAGTCGTAGTAGTTTCACCCCTGTCTTCACCTCATCTCTCACCCTTTTTCAGGATGATATTTCTATTTACTGGGGCCCCATTGAGATGGGGTAATAAATGCCAAGGATAAAGCAGGCTTTGCATCTTAATCTTGCTGCTACTACCTTTCGTGCCTCTATGACATTTATCCCCCAGACTCAAAAAGTACTTTTTAAATGAGTGGGCAATAGGGTAAGTAGCTCTTAGAAGAATTTAACACTGAAGACAGACACCAGACACCCAGAACCTACAGTGTTTCGTCACCATCTCTGTGCACTTAAGAACATTTTGGAGACAATGCTGTAAGCAATCTATTTAGTTTTGCCTAATCATGATTTCACTTTAAGGAACAGCATACAGAGTGTATGTCCGCTGGGTTGGCAACACACTGTAAGCACGTGGGAATTAACGTTTTAGAATAAATGAGAATTGCATCTAGAATAAATTTCAGAAATTTGATTTCTAAAATGCATTTTAGAAAAAAGCTGTGAGAAAAATAAAATAGAGAAGAGGTGGTAGGGATGGTGGCTGGGTGGTTATTTGGAAAGGTATGTCAGGGAACCCCTTCACTGAGAAGTCAACATTACAGCGAAGGCTTAAAGAAGGCGAGGGCGTGAGCCGTGCAGTCTGAGGAAGAGCTTTCCAAGCTGAGGGGACGGCAGGTAGAAAGGCCCCAGTGAGGGAGCATGACTGGGTGTCTAAGGAACAGAATGGAAGCCTCTGTGCTGGAAAGGAATGAGTGAGGGGACAGGAGAGATGCCATCAGAGAGGCAACAGAGAGCTCACTTTGAGGGCTTAGTCAGTCAGCGTTAAGGCCTTTTTCACTCTGAGTGAAATGCAAAGGATCAGAGGATTTTAACAGAGGAATGATATTATCTGACTTTTCGTTTTTTTCTAACTATTATTATGAATATTTTCAAACATGCAAAAATATCTAAAGAACTTTACGGTGACTTTTGTGTTTTAAAGAAATCACTTTGGCAGCTCTGTTGGTTGAAAGGTTCAAGGGCTGAAGGAGGGAGACCAGTTAGTAGGAGACTTTTGCAGTAATCCACGTGAGAGATATTGGTGGCTAGTTCCCAGACTGGGGTGTAGAGGTGGGGATGGTAAGAAGTCGTCAGATTCAAGAGATAATACTGGGGCTTCCCTGGCAGTCCAGTGAGTAAGACTCCACGCTCCCAATGCAGGGGACCCAGGTTCGATCCCTGGTCGGGGAACTAGATCCTGCATGCCGCAACTAAGAGTTCACATGCCGCAGCGAAGATCCATCATGCCACAATTGAGACCTGGTGCAGCCTAAACAAATAAATGAATACATAAATATTAAAAAAAAAAGAGAGAGAGATAGTATGTACTGTGTGGAAGGCTCTGTTTCAAGCATTTTGCAAACATTAACTCATTCAATTACTTTAACAACCCTGTAAGATACATGGGAGTATTACCCCCATTTTATAGGTGATAAAACTGAAGCCAGGAGATGTTTAGCAGTTTTCCCAAGATAACACAGCTACTAAGTGACTAAACTAGAACTTGAGCCTAGGCAGTCTGGCTCCAACAACATATATGTGGGATTTGATGTGAGAGAGAAAAAGTAATTATTAATAATCCAGGGGTTTTGGCTTGAGCAACTGGAAGGATGGATTTACTGCTAACAGAGATGGGAATGGAGAGATATTTTATATGTGTTAGTTTGAGATGCCCATTAGACATCTAAGTTGAGATATTGTATAGGCAGTTGAATATAGGACTGTACCTTAGTTGGGAGTGGTGGGCTAGTGATACACATTTGGGAATGATCAGTATGTAGATAATACAGTATTTTAAGCTCTGAGATAAGGTCACTTTTTAGGCCATGATTGCAGAGAAGAGAAGAGGTCTAAGGATTAATCTCTGGGATACACTAATATTCAGAGATCAGGAACGTGAAGAGGGATCCGCATAGGAATTGCTAGTAAGGTAAGCCAGAGAGTCCTCTGTTCTAGAAAACAAGTGGAGAGAATGTGTCAAGGAGGAGGGAATGAGGAACTGGGGGGGTGCTGCTCATACATCAGATGACTAAGAACTTGTTGGAGGACGGAGGGAACGGAAAGCACCCATTGAACTGAGAAGGCATCTTGAGACCAAAAAACAAGGTAGGCAGCTCCAGGTGATCAATGGGTCAGTTTATTATAGGGTAGCTTACTCACAGAATAAGTAGGATCAGGCGGACAACCATCCAGGAGCACTCATAGCGGTACCGTGCACTGCCAAGGGGACAATTTTATCGTTAACCTAAGGGGCGTGGGTATGTGCTTGGAAACAGTAAGTGCATTCCTAAGTCAATATTTATTAATGGGTAGCTAGGCTATTAATGGGCACCAGGAATATGTCAGCAAAGGTCTTCATCATTGTTTGGAGACCACCAGAGCACAGAGGCCACCTGGACCTAATGATCATGAAACAATGGCTATTAACTACAGAGTCCTTGATGACAGAGAAGTGACTTAGCACAGTCCTAGGTAGGGTCAGTGGAAGGACGGGAGGCATGGCAGGAGCCCAGAATGTCATCAGTTATGCTAATAGCCATACAGAACTGGATACCGGATTTAAAGAGATCACTGATGACCCTGAGGTACCGCCTTGGTGGAGGAACAGGAGTAAAACCCTGACCCATGTAGATGCAGCCGGAAAGGGGTGGACGGGAAGCGGAGAAAGGAAACAGACACAGCTCTTCGCAGTTCTACTCTGGAAGGAGGCAGAGAAGGGGTGGAGTGGATTGTTCTGGCCGGAGTCACCAGTGATCTTGTCATAATCTATTGGATATCCTTGGTCTTTATCTTAATGACTGCCCAGCAGTATTTAGCGCTAAATGCTACAAGTTCACCACTCCTTTCTTTCTTTTGTTAAATATAAACTTTTTCTTTTAGAGCAGTTTTGGGTTCATAGCAAAATTAGCAGAAAGTACGGAGAGCTCCCATATACGTCCTGTCCCCTCACACCCATAGCCTCCCCCACCGTCAGTATCCGGCATCGAAGTAGAACATTTGTTACGGTCCATCAACCTGCTGCGACACTACATTGGATTACCATCTAAAGTCCATCGTTTACTAGGGCTCACTCTTGGTGTTGTACGTTCCGTGGGTTTGGACAAATACATAATGACATGTATCTACCATTATAGTATCATTCAGAGCAGTTTCACTGCCCTAAGAATCCTCTGTGCCTATTCATCCCTCCCACTCCCTTAACCTCTGGCAGTCAATGATCATTTTACTGTCTCCACAGTTTTGCCTTTTCCAGAATGTCATATAGTTGGAAACATACATTATGTAGCCTTTTCAGATTGGCTTCTTTCACTTAGTAATATGCATATAAGTTTCCTCTGTGTCTTTTCGTGGATTAATAGCTCACTTCTTTTTAATGCTCAATAATACTCCATTGTCTGGGTGCACCACAGTTTACTTATCCATTCACCTGCAGATGGACCTCTTGGTTGCTTCCAGGTTTTGGCAATAATGAACAAAGCTGTTATAAATATCCGTGTGCAGGTTTTTGTGTGGATGTAAGTTTTTAACTCATCTGACTAAATACCAGGGAGTGTGATTGCCGGATTATACCATAAGAGTATGTTTAGTTTTGTAAGAAACCACCAAAGTGTCTTTCAAAGCGGTTGTGCCATTTTGCATCTCCACCAGCATTTGGTATTGTCAGTGCTTTGGATTTTTGCCTTTCTAATAGATGTGAAGTGGTATCTTGTTATTTTAATTTGTAATCCCTGATGATGTATGATGGTTAACATTTCATATGCATGTTTACCATCTGTATATCTTCTTTGGTGACAGGTCTAAATGTTTTGCCCATTTTTTTAAAAAATTATTTATTTATTTATTTATTTGGCTGTGCCAGGTCTTAGTTGCGGCACGGGAACTCTCAGTTGCGGCACGTGGGATCTAGTTCCCCGACTAGGGGATCGAACCCAGGCCCCTCCTGCATTGGGAGTGTGGAGTCTTAGCCACTGGATCACCGGGGAAGTCCCTTGCCCATTTTTAAATTTGGTGGTTTGTTTTCTTATTGTTGAGTCACTCCTTACTTTTTAAAACACTTTTTTTCCCATTGCTTCTCAGATGCCATGTTCTGCAGTTTTCCTCCTGTCTCTCTGAGTACACCTTGTTTGCCAGATTTCTCTTTCTCTGTTCATCCTTTAAATCTTTTCTTCTTTACACCATCTTTCTGAGCATCTTATTCACTGCTGTGGCTTCAGGGAGTACAGTGATGTTCAGTCCCCATTTAACACTTGGGTAACTCTCTGGCCCAGACCTCTCCTCTGGAATGAGAGGCTATATATCCAACCAGTTGCTACCAGTCAGCTTTACTTGTATGTCTTGAATTCACATCAGTGGAAACATTTTCAAAACTGAATTTAATCCCTCCCTAGAATTGCTCCATTCTGTGTTCCCTGTCTTAGTGACTGGTGTCACCGTCTGACCAAGAAGCTAGCCTTGATTCCTCCTCTCTTACCATCACCACAGCCACTCACTTACCAAATCCTGTAGATTCAACCCTCCATTCCTGTAGACACTTCTGTAGTGGCTCTTGCCTGGATTAAATAATAGCCAATTAAATGGACGCCTGGCTCCAGCCTTATCCCTCTCTAATGCGTTCTCCACACGGCTGCATGAGTAATGTTTCTAAACTATATACGACAACACACACACACACACACACACACACAAAATTTGGTTATATCGTTTTCCGGCTTAAACTTTTCAATGGTTTACCGTTGCCTCTAGGCTGCAGTTCGCTCCTTAATGCAGCTAGAGCACTGACTTCATTTTTGACCATGACTGTAGTAAAAGATACATTTCATACAGTGACCTAGAAAATACATATATACATACAGCTGGACAAAAGTTTTTTTAAAAAGTAAAACTTGTCTTTACTAGGTGCAGTGCACTCTAATACATTTCATTCTATTACATTAAAAATGCTAATTATAGCTTACTGAATTGATCTCATGACTGCTTTTTGAAAAACAATGACATAGTAATACTTCTGTGACCTGGCTCGTGCCTATCTCTGCAGCCCCAGATCCCATTCTACATCTAGTCGCCCTAATTTCCTTCTGGTTCCCAGAACAAGTGATACTCTCTGGAGCAACTCTCTCTGCCTGGGGTACTTCTTCCTCCCCCTACCCTACCCCATGCCACCCACTCCTGTATTCTAGAGCAAGAAATTAGATGTGATAAAAATAAGAATCTAGATAATTTCTACCAGTCTTTCTTTTATCATGGGACTTCCCAAACATTTCATTGTAATCGTTTCTTTCATTATATATCTTCCATACCAGACTGTGAGCTTAGAGAAAGTAAAGACAAAATGTGGGGGTTTTTTTCACAGTTGTCTCTAGCCTAGCAGAATATCTGGCATGTGGTAGGATTTAGTAAACAGTATGTAGATAGTAAATAGGATCCTGCTTAAAACCCTCCAGTCACTTTCATTTACACTTAGAAAACAATTCCAGAAGTCATTATTATTAGAAAACAATTCCAAAAGTCATTATTATTATGGCCTACAAGGCACACTGTGGTTGGCCCCTCTCTTTAATCTCATTTCCTGCTTCTCTTCCCTTTAGGCCCCGAGCTCCAGTTACAGAGGCGTCCTTGCTGTTTCTCAGACTTTCCAAGTGCACGCATTCCTGTTTCCTCACATATTTACATGGCTTCCTCACCTAACTTGAGGTTTCTGCTTAAATGTCCCCCCAGAGAGACCTCTCCTGATACCCCCGTCATTCTCTTTCCGTAACTCTGCTTCACAGTTTTTCATGGCACTTAGCACTACCTGACCTTATTTGTTTACTGTGTCCCCACCCCTCATCCCCACTGCCTCCTGACTGTAATACGATTTTGTTCTTGTTCACTGCTGTATTCCCATGGCTCAGGACAGTGCATGGGTCCTGGTAGGCACTCAGTAAATATTTGCTGAGTGAATGCATGCATGCATGCATAGATTTGTTACAGTGTTCACTACCGAATAATTCAAATAATAGTATCAATAACGGTAATTTACGTTTCTTTAGGGCTTTCAAGTTTACAAAGTATTTCCTATACTTGATCTAATTTGAGCTATGTAATTGTACTCTGGAATTGGTATTGACGCTAGCATTTATCATTTTGCCAATGAAGTTTAAGAATCTGAAGTTTTAAAGAAATTAGTTGACATGCCTAAAGCCACACAGGTAATAAGTGACCAAGTTAGTACTCAAATTCAGTGTCTGTTCTACTACCCCACACCGCTGCAAAGAAAGGGCAGTGTAAACAAACCACTTCCTCTGCTTTTCCAGTGTCCACAGTGTTTCCTGTGAGCAACTTGGATCCGTTCTCCCCTCCACCTCCACATCACGGCAAAAGATTTTTACTCAAGCCTTACAGAGCTGGCTTCCGATAGTGGATGCTGGTGAAATAGCTAGCCTTGCTGTCAGCCACATTGTGTCTTAGTGCTTAGAAATAAACCATGTAACATTTTAACTACTTAGGAAGAGCTAATATTTATAACATGATATACGTTAACACGGAAGTTTAAAGACTCATAGAACACCAACATAATTATCCTAAATGCGGTCACTTTTTAATCCTGGACAAGTAATTCCCTAAGTAGGAATAACATTTTTTGTAAGATTAAGTACAGGAAGTGACAAACAACCCAATCTAGGAAATGAGTAGACGGTTGCTGTGTTACTAGTGTGATCTCTCTGCCCTCAGGGACATACATGTGCTCGGCCTTGCCTACCAGCGTAGGCCTGAATCCCAAGGCCCTTCGAGACTGCTGTCTGAAGGATAAAGGCATACGATGGTTTAGTCTTCTCTCAGCTTAGACGTCCTTCAAGTACCAAAAAGTTTCAAGTTCATGTAAAGGAAACCTAGAGTCTGTCCCTGAGTCTTTTTGCTGATTATACCTCTAGCTTCTAGGCATAATTGCACCTCGTTAGACCTAGGGTTAATTCTTTATATGGAGGCTGGAGCCAGCCGCTTTCCAGCCTGTCAGGTCAGCCATTACTGTGCTACAGATAATAATGTAGTTGAGGGAAGTCCTAAAAAACAAGATCCTTTTTTTCTCAGGCTGTTGTCATGGACTTGAACTGAGTTTATCCATTTTTCTGCCAGAAGGATCTAGAAACTCCAGCAGAGCTGGTGTCGTTTTTCAAATGAGCATTTGGGTGGCCGAGTGGGGAGGGCCTCATGGTCCAGCTTCTTCTAGCCAAGTTGAATTCCAGAGTATCTACAGCTGTGTGGGAGGCCATGCTATACAAATGGATACAGTTAGTTTAAGAATTCTAAGCGTCTCTTTATTGTCAGTAATGTGTGGAATGAAGTGTCCTCCCAATTAGTGGATATTTCTAGGCCTAGGCTTGTTTGTTTGATACAACCTTCCCTTCCTGGACATCCCGAGATATCCTAAAGACATACTTTCAAGTTGCAATGACAGTGGTATAAATTTAAGAGGATTTATTCAAGGGGGATCGATATTATACTACCTAGTTCAATAGCTATGTATGTGTCTTCCTCTCCTCTTCCCTAGAATGCAAGCTCCTTTATATCAGAACTGTGTTTCACACACACATCATCATCCTCCCGTAAGCCTTAAGAGCAACTGGTATGGTGTAAATATTCAGTAAATTTTTTTTTAATGAAAAATTGAATCATCACTTACCTATAGACTCTTCCATCAGACTCTTGCATTTTATTATTAAAGTGATACGTAACTCACCGATGATCTGAATTATTAATTGGTTTTACGTACTTTTGTTATATACATTAATATGTAAATGACCAGGTCGAGTGATTTCTAGTTTTTAAAAGGGTTTGATCTACGGTAGAGTTGGCTTTCAATGTCTCAAGTAAAATACATTTGGTCTAGGCAAGTGTTTTTGGATTAAACTTCTCCGAGCATCCCAGAGAGCAGTTAGGTAAAACCCTGAGCCTAAATTATAAAAGCATTCAAAGTTGAACCTTCCTGTTTTTTTGAGTTTCTGCAGAAGGTGAGACCTGACCTGGCCACATATGTTAGCAGTTGCTTTCTCTGAGTTCCGGTCCCACTGACGGAAGCCAACAATGTAAAGTTTTTGAGCACCAAGTTCAGTCACTACCAGTATATTTTTAAAAACCATCAGAGGCCTACTTCTTAAAGCCTAGTTTGTCTTATTTACCACTTATATCACCTGCTAGCAGATATAGTAAGATCAGTCATTTATTGGGTTGGCCAAAAAGTTCGTTTGGATTTTTTGGTAACATCTTCTGGAAAAACCCGAACGAACTTTTGGGCCAGCCCAATATTTAGCTGAAGGAAAATTAATTTACAGTGAAAAAAATGCATTGAGGCAAGCATATAGAGATCTCTTGTGGACAATATTTTTGAGTCTTTATTGATTAGATTTCACTGTGACTTAATTAATTGTAATACTGCATAAGCATTTTATCCCTGGGAACGCAGGACCCAGGCTTACATTATGCTTCTGATGGAGACTACCGTGCAGCTACTGCCAAAAAGCTTCTACTTAGATGCAAACAATTTTGCCCTGATTGGCTTACTCATCAGGAACCACACAGCATGCGGGATTGGGACGGGAGGTTAAAGTAACTCACCCATCAGTCTCCATATACTAAGGAGCTCAGAGTCCTCAAAACAGTTCTCTCGTACTTTTTTAAGGTATACTCAGCCTCTAGGGAGACAACCTGTATAGTGCTTTCATGTTAGTGAGTGCAGAAATCCACATGGTGTCAGGAACGAGGCTAGGGCTACCTCAGAGTTAAGCAAGCCTCCCCTGACCAGCTCTGCCGTGATTTTACCTAATATGATAGAAAACCAGGGGGTAAATATGGGTACTGCCCTATCTCGTACTACCCTTTTCAAGCACACTGTCTCCTAGCTTCAGCAACCCTAGAGAGGAAAACAGAGTAAGGGAAGAAGTTCTAGATGGAAGGACTCCAGAGATTTGAATAATAGCTAACATCCATTGAACTCTTTCTTGGTACCAGACACCGTTGCATTAACCTATTGAATATTTAACACAACCCTATGAGGTAAGCTGCTCCTGTCATTTGATAAGACAAGACAGTTGAGGCATGGTAAGAATAAGTAACACACCCAGAATCACACAGCTGGGAAGTGTGGAGCTGAGATTTGAGCCCATGCACTCTGGCTTCAGAAGCCACCTAACTGTCTTCGATTGTACTTTAATTCTCAGTGAGTACATATCTCACAGGTTATTCCAAGTATCCAGAGAGTCCTGGAATGGATATCTTTGCCCATCTGCATCTGGATTATTTTTGGAAAAAAGTGTTAGTATCAAGGACTATGTATTGGACTCTGATGTAAAGCTGAACCAGAGTTTTCTTCCACTGTAATGATTGCTATTAGGACTTAAAATATATTTGAATAATAAGGTAGTGTAAGTGACACGTTTTTATTTTAAAAAACTCTAGTATGACAGTGTGGCATGTCAGGGGTAAATGTGGTCATCCCCAGCCTTCAAGCCAGCGTCTCCTAATTTCTAAATCTTAATTCTGGCAAGATCACAGCCACCTTGAAAATAAGCAAAGTTCAAGAAATAGATGTTAGTTTTCTAATAAATGGATACCTATGGGTCAAACAGTTGTTTTCTCCTCAGTCTATCTCAGGTTGATAAACTGTTAAAATGGAAGTTTTAGCCTCTCAGCCTAACTTTATGGATTCCTAATAGAAGCTTTTCTTATCTGCACCATCATTATTTGCTAGATTGTGCCAAGCCATCTCCCTTTGGCCTCTGTTCAACCATAGAAAGTGTCTCACAGGATTTGGTCATAAGGAACTTTATTTCTATTCCAGAACATTCTGATAATATTTTGCAGAAACCAGTGTGGTAGAATTTGTATTTAAATCACTCTCCACTTCCTTGTCTGATCTCTTCCTGTTGGGCTATCCTTGTAGGAATTTTATGGAATGCTTTGGTACTGGGACTCCCATTTTTCTCTCCCCGAAAGAACTAAAAGCAAATGGCTTCAAAACAAGACATTTTTTTCCTCAGTGTCACTTCTTTTAGAGGAGCTGATCTCAGTGCTTGTTTATTATGAGTCAAATCTTATCACAACCAACATTATTACAGATTAAGTTCTGTTAGAGTTAATTCCAAGATTGTGTATTTTCTTTCATTGCGTAAAACTGTGGTATTGACTATCACTTTAAAGTTAGAAATACAAGTTAGAAATGTTTATGCATTTTCTATTGTAACAGTAAAGTATCAAAATTTAATTTCTATAGAGTAAAAATCTTCTAATACCTACAGCACCATTGTTCTAGCAATATCCAGTATAACAAAACTTCATTGTAACAACAACAAAAACCCTGTATTTTGTATGATTGTACTTAACATTTATGTGATCTCTCAAGGCAGGTATATGACAGTGCATTCAGTGTATGTTCTTTATACATAGAAATGTCTTATTTTAAGACCATTTGTCTACTTTGTTTAGATTTTAAAATAGTTGCTATGTAAGATAGATTTGACCTTGTCGGCTGACAGCTGACAATGACAGGGTTTCCTTGGGCATGTTAAAAAATATCATTTCTAGGACTTCGTCCACAAGCAGAGTGAGGATTCCTAACTCTGGCCATCTTCATACCAAAAGAAGTTATCTTGGCAAAAACACCTATGATTTCTTATTGAGTTTCTTTTTAATTATTTCTGTAGGGATCATGACATTGCAAGATAGCACACTTTTTTAGCCATGATTATGACAGGATCAGGACATTATGACAGACTTTTTCTTTTCTTTTTTTCTTTTGGAAAAGTCAGATAGCATTAAAGAGGAGCTCTGAGTCACAAACATTTGTAAGTCCAGAACACAGATTCTTATCAAAGCCATGGTGCTCCATCCAGAGATTGTCATTGCAGACCAGTCATCGATCTTGTTCTGTTTGCCTGCTGTAATAGTGTCAGTTCTCCCCCAGACTGGTACCTGAGCTGGCCAAGTGGAGAGCAGAATCAGACAGTATTTCACATTGTATTCTTGTTCTGAAAAGTGTTAAGACTTTAGTGCCATGTAACTTTTTAAAAAAAAATATGAAGTTGGGCTTCCCTGGTGGCGCAGTGGTTGAGAGTCCACCTGCCAATGCAGGGGACACGGGTTCGTGCCCCGGTCCGGGAAGATCCCATGTGATGTGCCGCGGAGCGGCTGGGCCCGTGAGCCATGGCCGCTGAGCCTGCGCGTTCGGAGCCTGTGCTCCACAATGGGAGAGGCCACGGCAGTGAGAGGCCCGCCTACCAAAAAAAAAAAAAATGAAGTTAATTCATTTTTCAGGGAAACAGACATTTTAATTTTAGCCAATTTATTTTTGTTTCTCTTTTGGAGTTTTGAGATTTGAGAAAAATAGTGCTCTCTTTGAAATTTGAATTGCTCAGGAGAATTAAACCTTATTAAGAAGTTTGTTAAAGTTATTGAAAATAAAGAGCTCTTGGGCTACATGTTTTGGCATTACCTTTGAACACACCTAGTATTGACTGGAAAGAGGACGTGAGACACCACACCATACCCTCTTCCAAGGACCTGTAAGAAGCATGAATTTCCTGGGTGACTGCTTCTTCCTCGCATTCTTCCCATGCCTCCTGGCACACAGATGTCTTCTGTTCCCCCAGCTCCAAGCAGTTTTATGTGGTCAGAAAGAATCTGTGACTCAGTTCCTTTCAGACCACTCCTCTGCCCACAGAGCTGAAAATGGTTGCTTTGCATGTCCCGTACTTTGGCCACACTTGAAGGGCTTAAGGGACAGTTGGCATTGCCTCCATCATGGGATCAGCCTGCAGACTCTGAGGGCCAGTTCCTGAGTTTTTGCCTGCGCCTTCTGCCTGTGATCCCTTGACTGGGGAAGCCTGTCGTTGCCAGCCTTCCATCCAGTCCCCGTCACCACGCAACAGCCAGAGTATATAAACCAGGCTCACTCTTCTGTAGTGCATTTCAGCCTCCCCATCGTGTCCCCGCCTTCTCAGTTCACCGTAATGCAACTTGCCATTCACCGTAACACTGTTTTCCAGCTGTTCATAGCCTTCTGACAATGAAGTTACCACCTAGCCCACTTTCTATGAACTTGGCTTATAGGTGACTCTTATCGTGATAGAACCTGTGGTGACTACATGGCATTTGATCTTTTGGAAGAGGAGTGAAATTGATTTGATATGTTTTCATAAAGATACTCTAGCTACTACCTAATACATCAACAAGTAATTTAGGTATTATATGGCTTTGGCATAACACTGACCAGAATTTGTATCCTGGTTTTGCCTCTTATTATCTGGTCAAGTTTCTTAACTTACTTGATTGTTAATTTCCTTACTTGTGAAATATTTATAATACTAATAAGCATTAGTGTGTGAATTAAATGCTTAAATTAACTTAAAGGGTTAATTTATTTTAATTAGCACTCTGCCTAGCTCTTTTACAGTGCTCGGTAAATGTTAGTAATTATTATTAAATAATATTTTTGAATGAATTGCTCTATTAATCTTTCATTCCCTCCTTCCGTGTGTTGTTTTCCACTCTTTTCTTTCTCTCACCCTCACTCTCTTAAGAGGCTAAGGATACATTATTAATACTTTCGGACACATCCACAGGGTTTATGGAGAAGATTTATCTGCCAGGAGCTGTTTTGGTTTGTTGTACCATAACCTAGACGCTATGGCTAGGCCACATGCAGACGTCTCCTCACGTGGTAATCTGACTTACATATTATTCTGTGCAGCCTCAGAAAAGATCAGTGAGTAAGTACCCTCTGTGTGAATGAGACAAAGAACTCTAAAGCTGCAAGGGGAGGCCTTGGAAATCATCTGACCCAGGCTTTTGCCCCCAAACAGTGCCACATCTTAGTTGGCTGCTTTTTCTAGCTTGAAGCATGGAGAATGCCTGTTCTATTGTGGGCTCTTGGAATCAGATTATTAAAGTTGTTAGAAGGAATTGTAGCAGTCACCTAGTCCCGTGTTTCTTTCAACTGGCATTACTGAGAACCTGTTACATACCGTGTGCTATGCGGGCCCTGGGGACACAGAGTTCACTGAGACGTTCAAGGATCCCAAGTCTTCTTCACACCTAATACTGGGGGCCCTTCTAACGACATCTCAAATGCCAGCCTCTGATTAGACATTTCTCGTGACAATAAGGATACTATTTCAGGTCAAATTGTTCCCTTTTCATAGTTACATGGTTTTTGGAGTTGGAGGGGACCAAAGAGTTCATCCTATTCAGTTGCTTCTGGACTTAATTTTCTTTCTTTTTTTTTTTTTTAAAGGTGGGGGGGTTCTTTATTTTTTAAATTTATTTATTTATTTATGGCTGCATTGGTCTTTGTTGCTGCGCGCAGGCTTTCTCTAGTTGCGGCGAGCAGGGACTGCTCTTCATTGTGGTGCGTGGGCTTCTCATTGCGGTGGCTTCTCTTGTTGCAGAGCACGGGCTCTAGGCGTGCGGGCTTCAGTAGTTGTGGCACGCAGGCTCAGTGGTTGTGGTGTGCGGGCTCTAGAGCGCAGGCTCAGTACTTGTGGTGCACGGGCTTAGTTGCTCCACGGCATGTGGGATCTTCCTGGACGAGGGCTCGGACCTGTGTCCCCTGCATTGGCAGGTGGATTCTTTTTTTAAATTTTATTTAATTTATTTTTTTATACAGCAAGTTCTCATTAGTCATCAGTTTTATACACATCAGTGTATACATGTCAATCCCAATCACCCAATTCATCATACCACCACCCCTGGCAGGCAGATTCTTAACCACTGTGCCATCAGGGAAGTCCCTGGACTTAATTTTTTAAATAAAACCTTACTAAGAATACTAATGTATAAAATAAATAAAATTAGCTGTGCTCCAGGTATGGCCCTGCGTACTTGACTGCCCCCCTCACTTCCCTAAGGGGCCCCTCCTTAGATCCCTAGGACCTTGATCAAGTACTTTGGATCAATTCTGATAATTAGAAAGATTTCTCCTAAATTGAACTTGTTACTGATAATTATTCCAAATTCAGGGCCCTGGAGCAGCAAAATATAAATGCACATTGTCTGCTGTATAAATATCTTTCAGATACTTGAAGAACACCCAGTGTGCCCCTTCCTGCCTACACCTTCTCTTCTCCAAGATAAATCAGCCTCATGACCTTTACCCTGTCTTCGGGGGACATGTTTTCAAAGTTTTAGTCAGGAACTTCTTTCTTAAGCTATTCTGTTTATTTCTTCTATCTTGGAAACTAGAGGCAGAGCTTCTGTTAACTATCTTGGGTGAATTTGAAGTTGGGTTTTAACTCCCCTTCATCCTTTATTATTTTCTCCTTCGGGCTGAATGCTTTCAGCCTCTTAGAGAAAGCTGTTTATTATCAAGGTCAAAAAAGAAAAAAAGGTGTTAAAGACCCCGCCTCAGATGGAATTACAGCTTGAGATGGCAGTCTGAACTGAATTCCCGTTTCAGGACCCTGCCCATACGGCAGCCCTCTCTCCACAGAGTCATGCAAATGCTGTCAGCGCCGCGGGGCAGGGTCTGAGCTGGGCATCCTCTAGTCACTGGTGGTTCTGGTGGCATCAGGTTTCGCGGGGCCACAGCGATTTTCACTGCAGAGGCCACTTGGCGCTTGCGAACACGCAGAGCCGAGGGTTCCTGCACTGCCCCAAGTGCTTCAGTTCTGTTCAGTAGCAAAGGTCTGCCCTTTGAGAGGGAACAAGCGATGGGGACATTTTTGACATTAAAATAGAGTTCTCTTTGACATCTGGGAAAGTTGATGATGTTTTGTACTCTTTGATCTGAGGCCCCATTTTCTTTCCACTCATTTCAATTGACTGTCCAGTGGTTAATTGTGTTATTAGGTTTGAAAGCATTTATTTCCTTTGTTTTCACCCTCTTTCCATGTTTTATGTAGAATGGTACTTTCCAGTCTAGTTTGAATATAATTTCCTGAGCTATATGTGACACTTAGGAAACATGAGTTGATAATAATACCCTGGCTTTCCACATTTTGTCATACTTTACCATCTGTGCAACATATGAAGAGTGTTAGATTTCTGCTCCTTTGGGCGCTGGATGTTATATAGGGCACACAGATAAGAGCTTGTATCCGTTAGGTGTTGCCACCGCAACAAGGCGTTCTCAGCCTGGGACCTGTAGACGCCTGAGGAATCTGTGACAGGCTCTGGGGGCTCCTTGAATAGACTAAAAATACACGCACATTTTTGTGTATAAATTCTTGTTCATATTTTTCTGGAGATTTTTCAAGGCATCTGAAACCAAATAATGGCTAAGGATGACTTAATAGAGGTTTCAAGATCCTGATATTGAACCAGATACACCTTCTAATCAGGACTTATTACAGTGGTGTTAATTTTTGTTGTTGTTGTTTTTAATAAAATGCCTTGAGAATTCTGCTTTAAAGTGAGCCTGTAACTAAACATCATTCTGCCTTGGTCATCTGATTCAGAACTAATGTGGCTACCGTTCATGCGCTAGATGCTATATGGAAACCAAAAGAAAACAGTAGAGTGCCATCTAGAGGGCCTAACAATAATTTCCCAGGTTTGGAATCAGGCCCAGGCGTTCTCCCTACACGGGAGTCTTCAGTTTTAGTAACTTTCTAAATCAAGAACACTTTTTTCCTCTCAAGTGATTGCAGACTGTAAAGATGTGTGGCAGCGATATTTATCATCTACATAGAGACTACAGTTGTGGCGTCTAGCCTTGCTACTCTGGAGACATAATTTTAATAAAAGCTTAATGTTGTAGATGGCGTTTATTTTATAGGGATATAGGAACTACAGCCTTTGAGATCCACACTGCATTTGAATATACTTTTGATCATAAAGCAAGAACAAATTGATGATTCCTGTAATATCAGTTTGATGTAGGGATATATTGCTTTGTTCTATTTTCGTTTAAAGTTAGAATAAATTAAAAATTAAGAGTAATTTGTCTTACTCTTCGTATTCCTTTCACGATGGTGATATAGAATGGTGTTTGCCAAATGGTGCAGAAATTGTGGGGTTTCAGAGTTGAACTTACTCTGGAAAAACATACCAGATGATTTGTATCCACGTGAAAATATGCAAGAGCGTAGCTCTCAACTCCTAGCTCGGCCCTTTAGGTTGCAATGGTTGGTTACGTTAATTGTTTCTTCTTTTATAAATGGGGCTGAAAACAGTATCTAACATAGGGTTGTTGTGAAGATTAAATGAAATAGAGTTGGTAAGCACAGTGCCTTGTATATGAAAAGTCTTTTAACTTATTAAATTCTCTTTAATTTATTATTGTTATTATCACTGGCCAGTTTTATTTTCAGGACAGCTGGAGTAAAACAGAAACAGACAGTTTTGTATCTTATAGAGAATTTTATAGTTTTAAAAAGCATTTCCACAAGTACAATCTTGTTTGACTAGAGTTTCAATAAATATTTATTTATTCACGTATTCAGCAGCTGTTTGTTCAGCTCCTGTTAGGTGTAATAATCATCTTTGGCATTGCAGGTTTGGTGCTGGAAACAGCAATAAGAAAGACGTGGACCTTACCTGGGCAGGGGGAGGAGTTAGACGATAAGCAGTAAACAAGGTGATTTCACAAAGAAGTCATTAGTGTGAAGAAAATCAGTGTGATGTAATAGAGAGCGACTGGAAGCCTACTTGAGGAGGATGAGGCGGCCAGGGAAGATCTTTCTCAGAAAGTGACATTTAAGCCCTTTCCCAAATGACAAGGAACCAGCCAAGTGAGGGTTCGGGAGCGGCCGCCCCAACTGAGGAAAACAGCGCGTGTAAATGCTGTTGGAGGGGGTGAGTGAAGCACGCACACAGTCTAGAAAGAAGGCCCGTGTGCTGGAGCTCAGGGAGGTCAAAGGACTTTGGACTTTGTTTTGCGGGTTCTGGGTGAGATAGGGTGTGGATCAGAGCACCAACCAAAGAGACTGTCTGGTTTGAAATCTGACCTATTATGTGGCCTTCGACAAGCTTCTTGACTTCCCTGCACCTAATTTTTACCATCTCCGAAATGAGAATGATAGTTCCTTCCTCCTAGGATTGCTGTGAGGATTGAATGAGATAAAAATAATTGTGTAAAGTGCTCAGAAGAGTATCTTAATACTGCTGTTTCTATCATCATCATCACCACCTTCATCCTCAAAACCCCCAATTTACAGATGAGAAAGCTTAGAAATAAGAGGGTGGTTTTGAAATCAGAATATAGGCGTCTTGATTTCGAAACCGTCATTCTTTTTGCAATATGTTCTGTAGCATGAGCTCCCCGAGAGAGATGTCTCTTGATCTGAATCTCTTTAGCTCAGAGCCCAGTTGTACACACCCGCGAATGTTTAAACAACGCAGAGAAGATGATCAGTAAGGCCAACAGAGACCCAGTGTGTGGTAGGGAGGCATTTCTTTGCCTGTGCCTTTCTCCCCACACCTGGAACCATCAGAACATCTAATTCCTTGAGTTTTGATGAGCGCTTTGGACCCTAAGCTGAAAGCCTTACTATGCACGTAGGAGTGAATAGAGGAGGGAGGAACTATTTTGAGGACCTTGTAAGATAACTGAATCTCTTCAGAAGGACATTCAAAACTCTTCATTAATTGCCTTAAATAAGGTCGTACATAATATAAATAAATGAAATCCAGGGACTATCCCCAGATTTTTTCTGATCTGACTGTTAGTGAAGGTATTAAGTAACCAGACTACCAGACTTGAATTTCTCTCTCCTCCACCTCTTTCTGCCTTTGCCCAGTCTCTCCTGGAGTAAGCAAGGACATAGGTAAGGATCACAAAGCAAGAGAAACATATTAGAAGTCAGGAGCTTGAAAAGCCGCCTGCTCACCTTGCCTCTGGTTCCTCAGCCCCAGCGGTGCTTCCCTCACCGACCTTGACGCAGGCTCTGTGTCTGTTGCAGAATGTGAGCACTTGATCCGCCACATGCTGGTGTTAGACCCCAACAAGCGCCTCTCCATGGAGCAGATCTGCAAGCACAAGTGGATGAAGCTAGGGGACGCTGATCCCAGCTTTGACAGGGTGAGCTGGGTACCACTCGCCCCAGGGAACTCCTCTTAGGGCTACTGCAGTCTCTTCTACATGAGATTGTAATCAGGCCAGGACCTGAAAAGGCGGGCCTGGGTACAGACTTGTTGTGTAATCCTCAAGTAAGTGAAGACAGCGAGAAGGAATCTTAAACCAGCTGAGTTGTTGGAGAACAGTGATACCAGTTCCCTGCTGCTTGTCCCCAAATCAGAGTCCCTTCCCGGCTCTTGGGGCAGTCCAGCCTCCTCCCACGGGGTTGTTTCCCTCCTCTTAGTGTGCTCAGTCCAGTGGCTCCTGTAGCATTCCTTTACTTGAACCACTATAGCCATCCCGGCTACCCCAAGGAGCTCAGGAAAAGAGTGGCCTTAACGATCTTATCTGCTCCTAGTTGAGTACCCAGGGCTTTCTTGCTCAGGCTTTGTCTGAGGCCAAAAATATCCCAAGCCAGGCAGCATGGAACAGCTTGTTCATTATATATGATATGCCATCTTGACATGGTTAATTGGGAGTTAGATAGCTTGCCTTTTTTTGTTACAGTTAATAGCTGAATGCCAGCAGCTGAAGGAAGAAAGACAGATGGACCCCCTAAATGAGGATGTCCTCTTAGCCATGGAGGACATGGGACTGGACAAAGAGCGGACACTACAGGTATCTGTAAATGAGTGGAGGACAAGGTGGGGTGTCGCTCTGCTCCCTCTGTCCTGCCTTTTCTATTATTCCTCCTTCCTGGGAACTTGGATCTTTTTGTTTTCCTCCCGTTCTTCTTCCTCTGCCCCTGTCTCTGGGCCTTGGAAAGAAGGTGCTTTGGTCTTCTAATGTTACTATTAAAAGGGTTTTGGTCATTGACATGCCATATCACCCAGGTTTTTTGCTCTTTCCCCTTTTCTCTTGGTAGTCATTAAGATCAGATGCCTATGATCACTATAGTGCAATCTACAGCCTGCTGTGTGATCGGCATAAGAGACACAAAACTCTGCGTGTCGGACTACCTCCTAGCATGCCCCGAGCCATGGCCTTTCAAGCACCAGTCAACATCCAGGTGGGCAATAACTCCAGTGACCAGATTCAGGACAAGTAACATGGAGGGGGGTTGGTTAGCCATCGCTCACTAACTCTAGGTCACGAGAGTTCCTATTCTTCCGTACCTCTGTCCCCTCCCGGCTGTCATCTCTTGCTTTGTCAGAGGTCAAGCAAAGAACTGAACCTTTCTTTGACAGAGAGGATGGAAGAGTAGCCCAGTACTTGGGAGGGACAACAATAGTTGAATTTTTTTTTTTTTTTTAAAGAAACAGCAAATCATTGAGAGAGACTGTCCTCTCTAAAGAAGGCTTCCTGGTAGCTTCTAAGGGCAGATGAACCAGAGACTCAGAGGTAGAAACATAGAGTTTAGCACTCAAGAATGCTTTGCAAGCCTATCATTATTTCCCTCTGGTACTGAAGGAACGTGTGTATGTGTGCGTACTGCTTTCCAGGCGGAGCAGGCTGGTACCACTATGAACATCAGCGTTCCCCAGGTGCAGCTCATCAACCCGGAGAATCAAATTGTGGAGGCAAGTAGCATCCTCTGATAGCTGTCAGCTGAAGCTGCTTTCTTGCCCACAGCCTTGCTGCCTTTCCTTACTTCTTATTTCTAATTTGATTGTGTTTCTCTCCTCCTCAGCCGGATGGGACGGTGAACTTGGACAGTGATGAGGGTGAAGAGCCTTCCCCTGAAGCGCTGGTCCGCTATTTGTCGATGAGGAGGCACACCGTGGGCGTGGCCGACCCACGGTGAGTATCTGCCCGATTAACACCCGGGCAGAGAATTCCCACTGACTCTGAGTTCCTACCGTGGCACGTTTTCCCTACTTCACTGTATCTCCCAGATGAGATCTAATCCAGTGGCCAAGACATGTTTTTAACTCAGTTCAGGGTCCCTGGTAGATGAGACTGGATTTGACTAAAAGTCACAGAGCTGTCCCTCGTGGATGGTGGGCTGAAAGCCACCATCGTGGCAGGTAATCACAGTACTTTGGTGAAGAGCATAGCATGTCTTTTCCCACAAAGATTAAGGTCTTCTGATCTAAGCCACGTAAAGGTACCCCTGAAAATTCATCCGAGTTTGACAGCCTTTAGAGATGTTGTTTGCCATATATTCTAATGCAAGACTCATCTAAGAAGTGAGGACAAATAGTATGATATAAATTGTATATGTTAAAAATTAAGTGGACAAAAATCCAAAAACACGCCAAATAAGTACCAGTTTCCCCAAGTGTTTCCCCATAACAGTCCTTCAGTGTGTCCCCTGCTGCCCTCACGCTGGGGAAGTGGACTGAAGACCAGCTCTCCCGGTTTTGTTCTGCACTTGGAGATTCTCACGGCTGAAACAGCCACCCCTCTTCTCTGGCTATTTCTTGTACAGAGGAGGGAAGAAAAGGGTGTGGCCAGGGCTCTCTCGAGAGCTCAGCTAGGGGCAAAGCTAGGGTTCTTTTTTCTCGGAGTTCTCAGTTTCCAGAAAAGCCTCCCCTGCCTGCTGGTTTGCTTGCTTCACGTTTCTCATTCTCAGCCTACGATCAAACAGGCAATAGGGGAACATTCTGGCTCCAGAGACCGCGTCAGCTGCAAAGGGGTGGAGTCCCGTGTCACGCTGTTAGTGGAAAGAGCTCTTATTTTAAAGTGTGCGGTAAACCCCACCGTTGGGGCTCGACAGATCCACGCTTATCTGCCCATCAGTACTGACGGCACCGATTGCATTCTTTCCCTGGTGAATCAGTTGCCACTTCGGGCAGCCATTGTTTTAGTGGATGGCCTGTGTCCTCCTCCAGAAACTTGCCATTCACCTCCAGGCCTTGGAAACCTGAACTGGACTGGGGCCAGCGTTTCCTCTTGGCTCAGAGCTGTTGGTTTTACATGAGTGGTCCGTGAAGAATGGCGATCCCCGGGCCCAGATAGTAAAATGGCAGAGCGCCAGGTTCCACACGCTAGCCTCTACACACCTCCACTCGCTCTGGGATCATAGAGGGAAATACAAATTTAGGAGGGAAGTAGAAAAATAAAACAAAATAAATTGTGCTGAACTTAGCAGTTTTATCACTTTGGGGATATAGGTTGTGAGTGAGAATTGTAACTGAACTTCTGTGTCATCCTGTTTCCCATCAGCACGGAGGTTATGGAAGATCTGCAGAAGCTGCTGCCTGGCTTTCCTGGAGTCAACCCACAGGCTCCGTTCCTGCAGGTGGCCCCTAACATGAACTTCATGCACAACCTGTTGCCCATGCAAAATCTGCAGCCAGCTGGGCAGCTGGAGTACAAGGTACCCGGAAATGGGAGAGGGCTGGCCCCTAAAGATGCACCTCTGAGCTTCCTTTGAGAGACTTTAAGGGACTGTCCCCAGGATTTAAGGGTGTCCTTATAGGGAAGGATGATTTCTCTTGCAAAGCAGCTCGGGTGAGGGGGAAGATTTCTCTAGTCTACGTCATCATCGTAGGATCCCTTAGTTTCAGTAGATTAGAGTGCCGCTGTTTTCTCTCCTCCTTTCCCCCCACCTCACCAATCTGTCCCTTCCCATTCTACTCCTGACAGGAGCAGTCCCTGTTACAGCCACCCACCCTGCAGCTGCTGAACGGAATGGGCCCCCTTGGCCGGAGGGCATCAGATGGAGGCGCCAACATCCAACTGCATGCCCAGCAGCTGCTGAAGCGGCCACGGGGACCCTCCCCTCTTGTCACCATGACACCAGTGAGTTGCAGCATGAAGCCCAACTTGCTTTCTCAGAGGCTTTGATAAAGAGGTTGTAGAACCCAGAGTCTCCTCCAACCTAAATGTCTGAATTTCCTCTTTCCCTCAATGTGTGATGCTCAGTGTCATTCCCATTTTCTTCAGGCTGGTAGAATTTTCCAGAGTTAATTTTTGGTTAACTTCTTCACTTAACCAAATAATTTCCACACTGCAGCCTGCTTCTGGAGGCCTCATCCTCAGGGGGCTACTTATAGATACTTGCATAAAGGGCAGCTGCAGCCCTGCGCTTCGAGGGCGGGTGGGCAGGGGGGAGCATTAGCCTCAGACCTGGCCTTCCTGCAGGTAACGTTTCCCTGCCAGAGGGCAGCGGAAGCTAACAGTTTTCTCTGGACTTAATTGCTTTTTAGACTGGTTTCCAAAATTACATTCTCACCAACCCTTCCTCCTTTGATTAACACTACCTCACACTTTTGGTACAACCTGAATCACTTGATTATTTGGCTTTCACAAGCTCAAACCTGACAGCTGGTATCTTTCAATCCCAATTTTTTTATATATGATGGTCACATTCAAAGATTCTCTTCTTCCGCTGGGTTCTGTTTATTTCTGATTATTTTCCTGTCATAGGCAAATTCATTCATTCATTCCTTCATTCATTTATTCATTCATTTAGTCTCATGCCACCTTAAGATTGGGTGCTAATTATATCCATAGCCCTTACTGGGTGCTTTAGGGCAGTGCTTCTTACTAGTTGAGGACCTTTTTTCCCCTTCAATCCATCCATCAGGGATAAATACCTTTGTAAAATAAAATGAAAGTGAATTATTAGAGAAGTAAAACTTTTTAAATATATGAACTGCAAGGCTAAATTTTATTTGATTCAACAGAGAAAAATTACTCCGTTAAGTTGCTGTAAAGGTTTGTAAATCTCACTATTTCTTTACCCACCTTATTTTGGATTGGTAACGAAACAGTCTGTGGACTGGCACGGGTCCACGGGCCACACTTTCAGTAACACTGCTGTCGGGAAAAGGAAAGAATTTATATTCACGGTTCCTGGCCTCACTCAGCTTATAATATGGGACAGTAAGATCCACATATGTGAAGTTTTGGAATAACAGTAAAGGGCCATATGTGATTAAGTACCAGAGTGAAGACCATGGACTTGTAGGTGGCAGAGGCACTCAGAGAAGGGCAAGTTCAATGTAGGTTATGAAGGATCAGGGACAGCTTTATGGGAGCTGCGGTGACTTACTCTGTCCGTTGTAACTGTTTTTGCCAAGGTCGCTAACAAGCTTTTGTTGGTAAGTCCACTGGACATTTTTAATCTTTATCTTTTTGGACCTCCCAACTGTAATAGTCACTGCTGACCATTTTTCCCCTTGAAATATTGTCTTCTTTTACCCCATTCTCCTTGTTTTTTGTTTTGCACCTGCCTCCTTTTCAGGTTCCCTTTCTTCTTTTTCCTTGAAGTAGGTGAAACCCAGAGTTTTATCGGAGGCCCTGTTTCCATCTCATTTTACATGCTCTCTCTGAGTGATCTTGTCCACTTCTCTAATTTCAGTTACTCAGTGATTCTCCAGCCCAGAATGCTCTTCTGAGTTCTATACTTCTGTATACATGACTACTGACTGCAGGAATCTAGTTGGTCATTCAACAAGTACTTACCATTTTAATTCAGCGTGTCCTCAAATGAACTTATCCTGACTGTGTGAAACCTGTTTCTCCTGCTGGGTAACAGTGAATGGCACCGCCACTCTCCTGGTTAGACAAGCTAGGAATGTGGGTATTATCTTTACTTCTTCCCTCTCCCTTATTCCCCATGTCAAATCAGTTACCCAGGGCCTGTGAAGTAAGTGTCTTACTTCTTTCCATCTCCACTGCCCTTTCTCTAACTCAAGCCACTGTCCTCCTTTGCTTGGATTAGCACAGTGGCCTCCTAACCGGCTTCCTTGTTCCGGCTTGTCTTCTAATCCTCATCACCAGCCATTTTCATGCTGCAACTAAAGCAAGCCAGCTTTCTAAAATTTAAGTCTTGTAACATCATGTCCCTGCTTAAAATCTTTAGTGATTCACCACTGCCTTTTCTCAAGATAAACTTCTTAATGTGGTATTCAAGGCCATTTATAACTGGCCACAGTGTTCCTCTCCTGCCTCGTCTGTAGCCACTTCCTGCCTAACCCTGTTCACTCCAGCCTTGTAGAACTGTAGTAAGGGAGCATACAGACAATGGAACTATTCCAAAAGTTTGTTTCGTTTTATAATTATTGTCCGTTAAAAAAATGCTCTTTTGTAATAACTGAGGTATGGTTTTTGCTCTGGTGCCTGAGGCATGGTGATTATGTGAGCCACAGGCTGTGAGTAGCTATCCAGGATATACAGCATTCCAGTCCACAGGCAGACGGGAAGAGTCACAGTAATGCATGCATCGTGGCGGTCCTCATTTCACTTACATGTTTTGGTGCGTAACGGCGATTTTAAAGCATTGAATTGTAATTACACAACTTTATGTTATGTACTAAAGTGTGCTTTTAAAAAACCAGTATGCTTTTCTGGAGTAAAGGATATCTAAAGTCTGGAAATAACATTAATATGAAACAACAGGTCAGTTCCTGGACATTCCAGGTAAACAAGCTTCTCCTACATTTTCAGGTCCTCAGACACCCGCAGGCCTTCTCTTTTCTCTTGGCCTGGAAACCTCAGACGCTTGCGACCCCCTTCCCCTCTTTGCTGGGCTAACTCCTGCTCATCCTTCAGGTCTCAGGTTTGGGGCCGTGTCCTCCAGAATGCCTTCCTCAATTCCCAAGCACCCATGACTGGGTCCTGCTGTTTTGTACTTGTCCGTTTGCCTATCTCTATCCTCCACTAGACTGTAAAACAAGGGCAAGACCTTTATTAATTCACATTTTGTCCTGGAACATAGTGGGCATTCAGCTATTTGTTGGATGAATAAATGAACGAAGGAAGATGAATCAGAGGAAGAAATTCAAATTAAAATCAACCGAGCGAGGTAAAAATGGAACAATGGAAAGGTATATGAAAGTTCTGTGTAACCCAGGGATCCTAGAAAAGCTTTGCAGATTAAAAAAAAGTGACAGAGAGGCCTGCCCCAAGCCCAGGGTCTAGAATAAGAGCTACTGCAGAAGAAGCGCCACCTTGAGCTTTTCCTTCCTGTCTCTCTTCAGGCAGTGCCAGCAGTTACCCCTGTGGACGAGGAGAGCTCGGATGGGGAGCCAGATCAGGAAGCTGTGCAGAGGTAATGTGGCATCTGGCAGTGCTTGCAGAACGTCCTTGGGCAGGCTCCCCCTGCAACCAACGAAAGGTCACCTCTGCCCAAGGAGGTGGTGCAGTGCAGCTTCAACATTTGTGTGGTCTCTTTGCTCAAGCCAGATGGCATGTTCCTCCCCACATGGAAGTAACAGAAGACTACCCAGAAAATTTCATTTCTGTAAGCACCATTGGAAGTCCCCTAAGTGACAGCAATAACCATAAGAACTTTTTCTCTCCTCCCTCCTTCCTTCCTTGCCCCCTGCCTTCATATTGCGACTCTGATAGTATTCACAAGGCACAAAGCCTGCTCCTACCTGCCAAGAACTGTTACTGAAAAGGAATTGGAGATTTGGGATGACAGTGATCCTAGCTAGTCTGGCCATGGACCGCTGGCATGGACTCTTCCTTTCCAGGAGAATGAATACCTCTTGTACTGTTTGCTGTGTGTTTCTTCCATCCCCTTGTATCAACAAAGAGATGTTGAAAAAAGAATATGGGATGCGGGCCAGGGACAGATGCAAATATCCATTGTTTGCAGAGATGCCTAATTCACAGAAAACGGCAGTGACCATCAGGCATGCTGTACTGTTCATTTGGCCTCAGTTCCATTAGCCATGGTCCTCAGCTCCGTGCACGCCCCCTTGTGAGAGCTGACTTTCTTATTTTCCGGGGAGGGGGGTTTGACCAGAATCCAGCATGTATTTTCCCAGAAATACAGGTGTTCTTCAAGATTATATGTTTTTTTCCCTTGAGGGAAGTTGAAAAAAATGGTTTTCATGGGCTCTTGGGGAAACTTCGGGTGTTTTTATCAAATGGATATTAAACCACTAATGGCTTACCCTCTGGCAAGTCTGCATACCGCTAATTACTCTCTGGTCTGTTAACTGTTTTTTAGCTGGAATGGGCAAAGTAGTTAAGAATGAAACAAGACCACTTTATAAGACCCGGACGGTTGCTGGCCAGTATTCTTTCTCTACCCCCAGTAGCTTTGTGTGAGAGCTGCTGTTCAAAAAGAGTCTGGTCCCGTGTGGGAAGAACAGTGAAGAACAGGGGTGTTGGCTGGTGGGCCAGCTTCTTCTACAGCATAGCCGATAGAGGAATCGTGTTGACTTTGTTTTTCTCTTGATGCTCTGGTTTCTATAGTTTGCCAATCACAGGGTGTGTAAAGTTGTACGTGGGTGCTGCTGGTGTCATGAAGAGAAATTAGGAAACTTACTGCCTTCCTACTTTAATTAGACAGCAGTATTTCATTTTATCTTCTTTGTCTTGCGCTTTACTTCCTTCAGCTCCTTCTTTCTTCCTTAGACCAACATTTAAAGGGTAAAGTGCCCATCCGTTTTGAGGTAATGGAAGGAATAATGCTTCTTTTATTCATGCCCAATAAGAGCATCAGCGGTGGAGGGAGTCATCAGTCAGACCAAGGGGGACTGATACCTTATTAATGGTATTAGTGGTGGTTCTGAAAGATCTTCAGAAGAAAAGTCATCAGCTTGTCCACTCTTGAGCTTTTGAAACTTCTGTTTTCTTGCCTTGCCTTTTTTTCCCCTAAAAAACAATTCTAAACATTTCATGTGGTTTCATTTCTTCATCCTTTAGAGAATGTTGGTTCCCTGGGGACAACATCAGTTTTTCTTCTCTGATGATGGAGTTACAGTCACGGGGCATGAGGGAAGGGGTGGTGTTGGAACTCGCTTAGCCCCACATGGAAAGATCTGTTTTCTGTGACTTGCAGCGAGGTCAGTCTCCAACCCTCGGGGCCAGTGGCGTCAAGAGACACATGCGAAGCCCTTCTGAATATCTCTCTTGGCTCATCTCTAGGAACAATCCTTAGGGCTCATTTCCTCTGACTTGTAGTTTAGAAATTTGGAGAGAAAAGAGGAATGAAACTAACAAGTAGAAAATAAATTCTTTTCCTGAATGGAATGAAGTAAGGGAAATTGATCCCACTTTGTGAGCTACATCTGTTTTCTCTCTTCTCTTAATGGCTACTCTTAGGTCCAAAATTCAGCCACTTCAGTGGTAAGCCAACTTTTGTTGGCCTTTTGGAACATGTTTCACTTTCATCCAGTCAGGGATCTGTTGGCCATCAAGCCCTTTTTGAGCTCTGGCACTGTTTCATTCTGAGTGCTTTGGATTAACTTCTGATGCTTCTTGCTGAGGAATATTCCTGTCTGTCTTTTTTACTATGAAATGTGCTCCTGCTTGTTGCAGGTACTTGGCAAATAGGTCCAAAAGACATACACTGGCCATGACCAACCCTACAGCTGAGATCCCACCGGACCTACAGCGGCAGCTAGGACAGCAGCCTTTCCGTTCCCGGGTCTGGCCCCCTCACCTGGTACCTGATCAGCATCGGTGAGTAGCCACGTGAGCTGTGGGAGCTCCTTGAGGCTCGTTGGACAGGCACCCTTCTGGCTAGTCTTACAGACATGGCGACTAGCATCGTGGCCTTAAACAGCATCCTGAACTTACATCTTCTCAACTCCTTAACTAAGCAGTGCCCAGGGCAATATGAGGCGCTTCTTTCCCATTTCTTTCCCATTACCTCGTAGGCGTGCTTAGTGCCTGCAGGTGATTCTCGTGATTCTAGATGTTGACTTATAGATGAAACTGAACTTGAAACCTGAAAGTGGGTGAAGCTCTTAGAAGGCCAACTGGAAATAGAAGGATTTGTAGCCACATCAGTAGGCTTGACCTTTAATAACCCATCGCCATCAAAAGAATGAGCACTTCTTATCACGTGACCGCTGAACAAGGAGCTTAGGTATGGGGGAAGATACATTCCTTTGTGAGTGGTAGAGCAGAGATACTGCATCCTCTTGAGTGTTGTGCTTGAAAAGTCATCCTTGCAATATTCTGACGGCAAGATCTTTCAGTAGGTCTCTGATACATTTATAATTCGTTGTCTTAAAGAAATAAAAACAAGTGTAACCTTTCGTGCCAAGAAAACTTCACAAAATTGAGTTCAAGTAAGCCTTGGAACAGAGGGGAATGGCACTGTGCTGGCTTAAGAAGATGGTTATCTTCTGGGAACACCTCGATGACTGAAAATCTTAACCTTTAGTCCATCCTGAAGCTGTCCCCAAGCTCAAAGGCCACACTTTGAAAGCCACCACCAGTTGCTAGAGCTTATTTTCCTTCAATCTTTTTGGGAGGACAGCGAAAAGCAGTCTTACTTGGGAAGGTTGGAAAGCAGATTCCAAGGAGATTAAGTTTATAAATGTGTTGTTATTCAATCTTGCAACAGGCTCACGCTGGCAGTCTTGACAGTGCTTTTATTGTGTCTAGTTACCCACTGGGCATCAGAGGTAATCAGCAGAGACAGGTGACCTCTGAGCAGACTGAGACTTCATTAGTGCCACGTTGGAACTTAGAAAGGAGGAAGATAAGCTTTTATAAATGACCATGAATAATGCAGTGAACATGCTTTATTAGTAGAAATGACATTTCTCAAATAAAACTCTGATGGCACAGAAAGACAGTATTTTTCTAAGGAGAATCTCTCAGGGCCTACACTGTTCCAATACTGCATCAAGAGTACTTCGAGTGATTATTAGCTGCATTTTCCACTCCACACATTTTCTGTGATTTCTCAATAACTGAGCTCTACACTGTTACCTAATAGACCCTTTATTACTTTGTTTCTCCCTGTTTCTATCTTCCCCTCCTTTATAGCCCCACACTTAACTTTTCATCCTATGTCAGGGTCTGTTGTTTAGTTTCAGGCCTTTGGGTTTAATCGTTGTTTGATTCAGGTGCTCCTCAGGATGTGTTCTTATGGGGGAAGCATGAAGCTCAGCGCATCTCCCTAGTCTGCCTTTATCAGACCTGGTATCCTGTTTACACCTGTTACTAAAGAAAGACCACATTGGCCCACGGCTCCATTTGTGTGGTCTCTGCCCTGCCTAGTCATTGTCAAGGCCTTGCCTGCTGGAAATCTGTCTGCTGCCTGTTTTTGTGTGAACACTCCTGGTAGAGGGTTTCCTATGGTCAAGCCAGTTCGAATTGGAATGAATGTTTTATGAGTGACAGATTGTGTACGGTGGGGCATTTATGCAACCTCAGCGTGTCTCGATGGGGTTGTAAAAACATGGCAACACAAGAGGCTGAAGTAAGTCTTCAGGGGAAAAGAGAAACTTTCCCAGGCTATAAAACACTGGAAATGGGTAGCCTGAATAGATTACTGAATTCCTTTCATTTGCTGGAAGAAATGACTCAAGAACAGCACATATTATCTATTCTTCTGGGGTATCATAGATGAAGTCCAACATGGAGACAGAAGATGGGTCTGACTGACCTTCTCAATGTGGGAAGTATGTAAGTTAAAATTAAAAAAAAAAATTTAAGTGTAATTAACAACAACAAAAAAAAACAACTGACACAGATGGATTTTATCTAGGTGGGGTGCCAAGTCCCTGTGTGAAGAGTGTAGTGGGAATATCAGCCTCACATGAGGCTGTCCTGAGTTTGAACATGATTGCTAATACAAATAAAACACAGTTGATACTGTCAGTGCTTCCAGAATGAGCAGCTGCGTCAGAGCTGTTCCACTCAGTCTACGGTGCTGGGCTGCCGGGGGTGTCAGTCTGTTCACAACCTGATCTTCTGGAAAAGCCATGAAATACCCGGACCTGGGAGTATTGCTCTGAGGGGAGAGGATGTGTTTTGTGCAGACAGACCATATTAACTCCTTGAAGAACATGACTTTCTGAATGAATCAGAAATGTGTCCATTATCAGAATATACTGCAAGTGTAAGAATCGAATTTTAGGAGACAATAGTATTTGCTTGCTTTGGCTCCAAACACCTGAAGTAGAAGCAGAAATAAGAAGTATCGAGGAAATACTCCTGAGAGCGGTTCTCACGATCACTGTTTCTGGAGTGCGTCTGCCAAAACCATTTGTCTTTTGTGTTGCTGAACCAGATACATGTTCGTGTTCGTTTCGTCAGCTCCCTCCTGTTCGGCTTCAGGTAGAGTCTGAAACAGGAGCCATCGTTAGAGAAGAGAGGGTAAAGGGCTTTCACCTGCTGCCAGAACCCTCTTGACCCCTCTGCACAGTCACCAGACCCTCCTAGTCCCTCCCTGTCTGCCGCGTTTGAACTCGCTTGTTAACCCTCTTCCTTAGCCTTGGTTCTGCTTCAGTCCAGAATGAGTGACTGGCAAGGTGGTACATCATTTCACCCACGGCTCAGTGTGATGTCACCTCTGCCCTCGACATGAAATCCTGATCCTTTCCATCAGCTGCTGGAATGCTGCCTTGGCAGCCTTTTATCTGCTTACCTCAACCCATAAACATCTCTTTCTGATTAGGTAACAAGTACAGGTGGTAGCTTCTAACTCTGATGCTGTCCTAGGCATTCCTTATCGATAGCTTGTTCTTTCTTTCCGTAAGACACTGGCTGTGTTCTGATTGAGCAGTGGGTCATTTTGAAGGTTATCCACAAGATTCCTCTTTCATTAGCATGTTGGGAGGGTGCCACTGCTCTGAGAAGTTAACTTTCACGGCAGGTAACCTTATTTGCGTTGACCAGGTACGTGCAGGATCTTGAGGCCCACATTCCTTAAGAATGGGCTGTCTCCATCTGGGGATCACAAGTCCCCATTTTCGCCACTTCAACCTGCACCCTCCGTTTTCTAGCACAAAACCTGTGAATTCCAGGCCAGACCTTTGACCCCACAGTTGACTGTAGTCTCCCTCTGGTCCGTCGTACGGAGAATGCTGTTCAGGGAAAACTTCGGGTCAGACGGGTAGGTTTGCTCTAGGTTTCTAAAGGCACTAGATAGAGACATGATTATAAGAGCAAGAGTTCCTATACAGCTGGGCCTGAGGGATACTGTGAAGCTCTTCTCTCTGACCCAGTGTATTTGTAAGAACCGGATGTATTTGATCCCAGGACCTTACCGGGCTTGGATGTTAAGCCAACTCAAGGTAAGTGGAAATGGACGATGGTCACTTGGATGCCTCTAAAGGGAAGCAGGCTAGGGAAACGACTGGCCTCTGGAGATGACGTGCAAGTGGCGTAATGTGCAGGGCTGCACGTGCAGCCGGCAAGCTTTGTGTTCATCTGGAGCAGTGTCCCTAGGTGATTTGGTCAAAACCCCTGAGTCCTAGCCCCTAACCTTCTCTTCCCATGTATTCAGCTCTACCTACAAGGACTCCAACACCCTGCACCTCCCTACGGAGCGTTTCTCCCCTGTGCGCCGGTTCTCTGATGGGGCTGCCAGCATCCAGGCCTTCAAAGCTCACCTGGAAAAAATGGGCAACAACAGCAGCATCAAACAGTTGCAGCAGGTAATGGAAGAGATGGCAGGCATCTCTGGAGAAGCGTGGGTAACAGAGACCGCTATTGCAGGAGGACCCGGGTGTTCAACTTTCTACCCCCTTCATGTCGGCAGCACTGAAGTTTTAGAGGTTCCAAAGCAAATAGCTTCCTGACACTCTCCTTACTTCTTGTTATGTCCAGCTTTCCCCAGGAAGGGACTAAATTTTCCCCTTGTCTCTGTAGTTCATTAGAGAGGAATTTCTGGGCTTGTGTTTCAGTGGGAGGCCCCAGGGAACGTCCTTCGAAGCAACCCTGGCATTCCTCTCATGATTTATGGGCACTGGGTCTTGTTGGAGCCTGCTCTGCATTCTTACCACCTGGCATACTCTCCGGCTGGTATGGAATGTGCACCTCCAGGCTTTATAAAGGGCCGGCTTCCTTTCTGCCTTCCTGACGACCAAGCTTCGAGTGGCATGTGCTTTGTACACAGATTTCACACTGGAACCTTTGCTTGTACGCAGGCCATCTTGGTGTTTTCCTTTTGTTCAGCCAGGACAGAGCATGAATGTATTTCGTACACAAATGCCTACGTAAATGGGTTAGTTGCTCCTCAAGGACGCTGTGCTTCTGTGGGGCTCCTTCTGCCCGTGAGACCTGGGGGCAGATCCGCATCTGCTGACATCACCGCGCGGCGTGGGCCTGGCTGCGTCCCATCTGTATTAACCGCTTTCCCTTCAGGAGTGCGAGCAGCTGCAGAAGATGTACGGGGGGCAGATTGATGAAAGAGCCCTGGAGAAGACCCAGCAGCAGCACATGCTGTACCAGCAGGAGCAGCACCATCAAATTCTCCAGCAACAGATTCAAGTAGGCCTCTTCCCTCTTTGCTTTTCCTCCAGCTTCTCTGGAGTTTGCTTTCGGGCTGATTTGCCTGTGAACTTTGGAGGAGATCCCGCAGGGCAAAGTGGAGCTGAGTTGTATGCATGGTTGCTATGTTTGAGTAAGGGGAATCAAACCTTTGGATGAACAACAGTAGCATAAATCTCGGTCACAGAGAGTTTCTTCCCTTCCTGAGAACGGCTCTCGTTAATCCTCAAGCTCACGAGTGTTCTTTCTCCTTCCCCACATTTGTTTTAGGATTCTATCTGTCCTCCTCAGCCTTCTCCACCCCTTCAGGCTGCGTGTGAGAATCAGCCCGCCCTCCTCACCCACCAGCTCCAGAGGTAATGAAGCGTGGTGTTTCATGCCTAAGCTGTTGGCCTGACTCTCATGGGCGATACTGACTGACTCTAACATTCACCTTGGAAGAACCCACTTGAAAAGCAGGGAGGCCAGTGTCAGTTTTCGTGGCCCCCTAAAACCCCGACTCCCTGTGCCGCTTCATTTTCTTAGCCCCGTGAACAAAGTAACCTGACGCCAGTAATAGAGGAGGCCAGACGGAGGCCCGCAGTGACCTCTGCCCCCTTGGGAAGTCTGGGGAAATAAGATGTGGACGGCTCTAAGTAGACCGTGGTGGGCGGTCTGTGCATGTCTGTCTAGCCTGGAGTCTTATCAAAACCAAAGAAGTAGTTTCCGCCTGTGTGTCAAATGGCGGAAACTAACTGCAAGGCCACCCTGCCACCTCCGGAAGCGCGTTTGCTCATCTGGCTCTGTTGTTTTCAAGGTTAAGGATCCAGCCTGCAAGCCCTCCCCCCAGCCACGCCAGCAACCACCTCTTCAGACCGCCCAGTAACAGCCCTCCCCCCATGAGCAGCGCCATGGTCCAGCCTCACGGTGAGTGCAGAGGTTTATGCCGAACCGTGGTGTGCCGCAGGGAGAAGTGAGGCCTAGCCTTGAGTGCCTCAAGCCCTCGATCGATTTGGGTGGCAGAGTGACGTAGTGTTCAAGGGAGGCTGCCTTGGTTTGACTTCTTCTACCAACTCCTTAGCTGTGAGACCTCAGGCGAGTTTGTTAACTTCTGGGCGCCTCAGCTTGCCCAAAGGTGAAATAGGGAGACTAATACTATTTACTGAATAAATACATATGTTAAATTCTTGAAATAGTCTCCGGAACAGAACAGGTCTCAGTAAAGGTTGACCGTTAATAATATTTTTCATAAAACCCCCTCCAGCTCTACCCAATGAAAGGCGACTACCGGAACCTTCCCTCCTGTCATGCCTGGGTTTGCTGACCCGCTGGGCACGTGGCTCCTCGCTCGTGGGCGTTTAGAGGAAGGTGAAGATGAGTGTGCCCTAGTCTGTGTGGGCCTTCAGAGACCAGCACTCTGAGCACTTAGGATTCCAAAGACTGAGGATCTCTTAAGTAACGCCACCCAGTGTAGATCCCCTGGAGGGTTCGAATTGCTCTCTAGGCCCTTCCTACCCAAAGTGGGGTCCCCGACGAACCAACATCGGTGGGAAGAGTCGAATCTCAGATCTTACCGCAGACCCGCTGAATCAGAATCTACATCTTAGCAAGATCCCCGGGCCATTTGTATGTGCATTAGAGTTTGAGAAGCACTGCCCTGGATCAGAGCTCCTCAAAGAATAATCTACAGACCAGCTTTCGGGCAACTTATTGGAATGACAAATTCCTGGAATCACAAATTACTGAATCAGCATTCCGTGGGTCGGGCCCAGGAGAGCCTGTGTTTTCTCGAGTCCTCTAGCGGGGCCTTCGGCATCCCGGAGTTGGAGAAGCACTGCTCTGGGTGGTATGCGGGTTAAGTGTCCTCACTGGCTCCCGTGACTTCCGGCCAGCTGGTAACCCGGGCATTTGGTCACTGTGAGGTTCCTTTCTCTCCAGGTGCTGCATCTCCCTCCCAGTTTCAAGGCTTCCCCTCCCGCAGTGCAGTCTTCCAGCAGCAGCCTGAGAACTGCTCCCCTCCTCCCAGCGTGGCACTAACCTGCTTGGGCATACAGCAGCCTCCCCCGTCACAGCAGGTGACCATCCAAGTCCAGGAGCCTGTTGACATGCTCAGCAGCATGCCCGGGACAGCTGCAGGCTCTGCCGGCCGGGGCGTGTCCGTCAGCCCCAGCGCCAGTCAGGTTCAAATGCAGCACCGGACCAGCCTGACGGCCGCCTTCAGCTATGGGCACCGGCCCTTGTCCAAGCAGCTGAGTGCCGACAGTGCGGAGGCCCACAGGTGAGCCGGCCCAGGGTCACCTAGCCGTCTCTCCAGGTGACCTAGGTGGGAGGAAGCCCCTCAGCAGGGCGAGAGAGGAGGAGGAAAGGAGAAGGGTTCTGACTGGGCTGTGCTCATTTCAGCCTTATTAAAATTGGGGTGGTGGGCTTGGGACGGACTTGAAACCGATATATTGACCCAGGATCAAAATGCTAATGAGACAGAGGAAGACAAGGAGAAAGCTACCTTACTATATGTCTGCAAAGAAGAAAGTGGCCAATTAGAGGAGTTGGTAAAAATGCCATTTCCCCTTGTCTGTTCTTTTAGGATTGTTTCTTTCTCTGTCACCCATATTCTAAGAGATGGGTACATCTTAATAGTTCAAGTGACGTTGCTACCTTCAACCAGAGGGGACGGGTGGGGGATGACGCATACGTCCCCATCTTCCCTGCCCCATCCACCGCAGTCCTCTGTACCAGCGGGGGCTCCCCACTGAGGAAGCGTGGTAGCTATTCCCCTGGGGAGTCTAGCACACTTGTCACATGGATGCCTGGTACTCATTCCCTTTTGTGTCTGCAGCTTGAACGTGAATCGGTTCTCCCCTGCTAACTACGACCAGGCGCATTTACACCCCCATCTGTTTTCGGACCAGTCCCGGGGTTCCCCCAGCAGCTACAGCCCTTCAGCAGGAGTGGGGTTACCTCCCACCCAAGCCCTGAAAGTCCCTCCACTTGACCCGTTCCCCACCTTCCCTCCCAGCGCACATCAGCAGCCCCCGCCACCGCACTATACGGCGTCGGCGCTGCAGCAGGCCCTGCTGTCCCCGACGCCGCCGGACTACGCCCGACACCAGCAGGTCCCCCACATCCTCCAAGGACTGCTCTCCCCCCGGCATTCGCTCACCGGCCACTCGGACATTCGGCTGCCCCCAGCAGAGTTTGCACAGCTCATTAAAAGGCAGCAGCGGCAGCAGCAGCAGCAGCAGCAGCAGCAAGAGTACCAAGAACTGTTCAGACATATGAACCAGGGGGATGCAGGGAGTCTGGCTCCCGGCCTCGGGGGACAGAGTATGACAGAGCGCCAGGCTTTACCGTATCAAAACGCTGACTCTTATCACCACCACCACACCAGCCCCCAGCATCTTCTGCAAATCAGGGCGCAGGAATGTATCTCGCAGGTTTCCTCACCCACCCCGACCCACGGTTACGCTCACCAGCCGGCGCTCGTGCACTCGGAGAGCATGGAGGAGGAGTGCTCGTGTGAGGGGGCCAAGGACGGCTTCCCGGACAGGAAGAACGTGAACACGTTGACCAAAGGTTGCCACGATGGCCCCCTGCTCTTGAGTACTGGCGGGCCCGGGGACCCTGAATCTTTACTAGGAGCCGTGAGTCATGTACAGGAGTTGGGGATACATCCGTACCGACAGCCAGCTGCTGCGTTCAATAGAAATAAGGTGTCCAGCCGAGGTAAGAGCCCCGCCAAGTCCGGTCCTGGGCCAGTCTGCCCTCACTCAGTTAACTCAGCAGTATGACCTTTCTTCAGCTGGTACTCTGGGTTCCTAGGAAAAAAAAGAATTCCTGAGAAGCCCTGCAGCGCCGGTTAGGGGAGAAGCATGTAGGAAGTGGGTATTTGGTGGGGAAGGGGATCTGTTTTCAAACTTAAAAGAGAGTGATAGACAATTAACATACAGATAGTACAGTCAGTAAGGTATATTACCTGTTTCCTATATTCGTACCGTGGTTCCTTAGAACCCAGAATTTCTCGGCTGTCATCAGAATAGCTGGCTTTAACCTCTGCGGTAGAATAAAAGCCAGCCGGTGCTAAGGAAACAGGATTCAGTGTAAGTAGTGTTGAACTAAGAGTCAGGGCCCCTCAGTCCTGGACGTGCCTGGGTTACGAATGCAGTGACCTTGTCACTTAAACCTCAGGTTCTTATTTCCTCATCTGTGAAAAAGGGCGGGAGGAGTAACGGTCCTTTGCAGAGTATTTGTGAAGATTAAAACATACACGTATGTATTTATGTTTGTACATAATGTTTGTGTATGTGACACAGAGAGAGGGAGAGGGAGAGAGAGGCACACTGGATCATCTGAATGTGTGATGTAAATAATTTGAGGTATTATTATTACTCTGATCACTTTGTTGATAAGCTAAACACAGAATATTACAGCATGATAAGGGACCCCGTGCCATTTCATTCAGTATCACTGTATAATTAGCGAGTACATTCATTTTCATTTGGGAGGAGATTGGGATTACTGTCAGTAACTTATACTCAGAAGACATCGTTCCACTCGTGTCATGGCATTCACCCTACTCGAAATCTGGACTGACATCCCTCCCATCATCACAGATCTTGAAAACGAGTTTCTCCATGAAATATACAACCCCGAAGCTGGGCACTTCTCCCATCCTCCCCTTCTTGAAGCTGCCTGCCTCTCCTGCCCTGTCCTTTTAAAGTCAGCACACAAAACTCAACTCCTGGGGGAATTGGGTCCGCTGGCACAGAGCAGGATGGAAGACCTGGCTCTAAATCAGTTTACCTGCAGAGGACCTGGTGCCTTCACGTTGTGCTCATTAAGCACTATAGGGATGGGGTCCCATAAAACTCCAGTTAAATCCTGGGCTTTTGGGCAGATGGGTGCCATCTGGTTTGAGGTCTGCACCAGTCAGACGTATCGTGTTCACCTGCGGCTGCTGTGTTTTTAGGCAGACGTAGGATGGTGGGAGGTTTCGGAGCCAGGCCGTATGTGGATTGGCCGACAGACTTGGGGATGTTTAGGCTTGGGGGAAAGAACTCAGGAGAGCTATTGTACCTGTCAGATGGAAAAGGTATGGGGTCATGTTATGGGGCAGAACCAAGATCAGGATAGAAGTTGCAGCAGATTTCAGTTCCCTGGGGAAGACCTTCCTGAGAACTTTCCAGAATAGGCTGCTCAGCAGCCTGGGAGCTTCCTGCGGCTGGGAGTGTTCTAGCAGAGGCAGCTTGACGGCATCAGGGATGCTGTGGGAAAGCTTCCTGTGCGAATGACAGCTTTCATCAGAAACGGAGAAAAGCTGACACTTCCGTGGTGCTTTCCATGTGCCAGACACCAGATGCTGTTCACATATGAATTTGTCTAATCCTCACAACCCTTACTGTCCCCATTTTACCAGTGAGACACCTGAGGCACAGATTAAGTGATTTGCCCCCAGGGCCCACAGCTCAGGAGTAGCGCTGAACCCGAGAGCTACTCACTTCACGCCAGCAGACACTCGCTGAGCACACGCTGGGTGTGCAAGGCTCGGGGAACGAGCGAGCGAGCACACAGTAGTGCACACTCCCCACCCGCACCCTGGATTGCCATGTGTGAAAATAACCTTTTGCAATATTTTTCTTCAAAAATACTCTCTGAATTCCCTTCACTTTTCCCTCCTGTGTGACTCCTATGTACAGGAAGACCAGGGGGCTTGAATTCGCCTGTGTCCCCTGATTGTCAGAGGAACCCCCTTTCGGCGGGCTTGCAGGTCTGTCTGGTGCCTGAAGGAAGGCAGGACGTGGCTGGTCCAAGTGCTGTGGCAGACCAGGGGAGGGAGAGACCAGTTCTCAGTCAGAGCAGGGGCAGGTTTCCCGCAGCAAGTGACATTTGAGTTGGGTCTTGGTGGATGAAAAGGATTTTGCCGTTTGGATTTAGGGGAGAAGCATGAGGAAAGACCCGCGGGTGGGAGTGTCTCAGGGACGTTTTTGGGAGGAAGCAAGCTGCCTTGGTCGGTTTGAAGTCTAGTCTGCGTGAAGGAGTTAGTGGAAGCGGTAAGGGCCGAGGTTGCCTGAAATCCACAGGATGATCTACCCCCAGCGGCTCCCCGCAGCTTTAAATCCGTTCACTTCGCTTCAGGCCGAAACTGCAGTCAGGATTCTTTTTTTTTTTTGCTGTACGCCGGCCTCTCACTGCCGTGGCCTCTCCCGCTGCGCAGGCTCAGCGGCCATGGCTCATGGGCCCAGCCGCTCTGCGGCACGTGGGATCCTCCCGGACCGGGGCATGAACCCCGTGTCCCCTGCATCGGCAGGCGGACTCTCAACCACTGCGCCACCAGGGAAGCCCGCAGTCAGGATTCTTTTGACGAGTCCCTCCCACCTCTTCCCCAAGCTGAGTGACTACGGTTACTTCTCCCTCTTCCTTCCCCCTAACTTCTTACATCCGCCACCATCGCTGCCATTATTCCCTGCAAGCATCTCTTGTGGTTTCTGGAAGAGTCAAGCCATAAGTACACCCCTAAAGGTTTCAGCTCAAAACTACCCTGTCCTTGTTGCCTCATGATCAGTTTTGCTTCCCCCCCAGAGCCCTCTTTTTTCTTAAATCTTCTTTTCCTGACCTTTGATACGAGCTTTGCTAGAAGCCCTAATCTTAGCTCCTGCCCTGCTTGCCAGTGTATGGTAGAGATGATCCTTCCTGTCTCTGCCCAGTTTACTCCCAACTTACTCTTTAACTTAGCCACGGCGTATGCCTTTTCCTGAATACTATTCACCTTGCCTCTTTCTAACCTCTTTCGACTTCTATTTTGAGACTTTTGGAACCATATATACAATTATCTTTAATAAATAAAGCCCCAAGTTTATTACCCTGTGAGTTTAGAATCCAGTATAGTAAAATAATGCAATAGAGAAAAAATAGCCCAGGGAAGCCCAAAGCCACTCCAGAGTTAGAGTTAGAATCCCTCCGGGGATGTACCTATGTGTGTTTAAAATTTCTTCTTATCCTGAAGCGCCCCCATTGTCCTTACCTTAAACCTGTGACCACCCAGACGCCTAACCGCTCCTCCCATCGTGAGGGATGTTAGCTAGGTGCCCCCTCCGAGAAGGTGTTTAGAGTTGGTCTGCTCTGGGCTTGGTGCTTTCCAGCCAGTTACTCATTTATTGTTCACAGCCACCTTGGGCGTATGTCTTATGATCCCTTTTACAGGAGAAACTAGGCTCCACAATCTCCTCCTGCTTTAACCTGACATGATTCTACTCTTTTAAAAACATGAGAGCTCACAGTTTTACAATCGCCAAAGAATCATCCGATAATTTGCCGTTCCTTCTGCCAAGAAAGGGTTGTGATGTGCTCCGCCCACCACCCTGCAGGCACGAGGGTGCAGCCCGTCCTTGTTTATGTCTTTGTTGGGGGGACGCCTGCTGCTTGCTCTGATGAGACCTCCATCTGTGTGTAGTTACACACGGGCCCCCCAACACTTCATGTGTTACTTCTGTGATAGAGCAAATTCAGCGAAATTTATTGAATGACTAGATCAACACAAGACTGTGTTTTAGGTCCAGTGGGGAATGCAGGGATGAAAAGGTGGAGAACCTGCCCTCAGGGAGCTCGTACTGGGGGCTGGGGGTTGGGAGAGACAAGCTCAGAAATGGCCTTAAATGAAGCGCTACGTAATGAGTGCTGTAAGAGGTATAATTATAACGAGCAGAGCTACTGGCATCTCTCTAAAGTTTCTTAAGGGTCGATTATCAGGGATTGCTGGTGTTAGTCAAGGAAAATTACATGCCATCGTATCAGCGGCCACGCTTACCTATTTCTTTTACGGCCGTAGGTATGCCACCAATGAGCGCGGGGCCAGGCACTGCCAGAGCACTGAGCAGGCAACATGCCAAAGGTCTCTTTGCAATGTATAGAAGGTTCAGGGCTAGACATGCCCCATGCTGCCTGTAATCTCCTGTCTGCCACTCCAGAAGTAGAAGTAAGGTTTATCTTCCCTCTGTAGTATTACATACACTTGATTTTTTTCTTTTTTTTTTTTTTTTTTACTTTGCAAATAAATGTGATAGCATAACCGGTTTACACAGTGAGATTACCAGCTTGAACTCACAAAGAAAACTAAATCCTCTTCTCAGAGCCTACTCAGCTTCAGCAGCATTGGTGGACTTCAGGCCTCAGAGGAGTCAAATGATGACAGAGACTGGGAGGGTTTACCCCTCAGAACCTCTAGGAGGGATGTGCACAGCATGTCATTTCTCTCATTTTCCCTTAAAACCCAGTAAATGAGTAAAGGATGAGTCAACATTGACAGATTTAACAGAGTTGTGCAAGCTGCCCCGAGGTTCCCTGGGTAGGTGGGCGCTGCGCTTTGGGTCCGTTTGTGTAATTATTCCCCTTGCGTGATCAGATGATCATCCTTCCTCCTGTACTGTCTCAGGTTTACTTGGGTAAATACCCGAGAATTCTGCCCCCAGCAGTCCTCTTTCCGCATTATTTATATATCCTGTGGTGAGCTCCGTAGTTCCTCCAGCTGCTGAATTGGCATAAAGAAGGCCAAAGATTTGAGCCCGAATTTCCCGTTCCTTGGCCAGTGGCTTGGTCTGTTTACACACATGCCCACATTCCCCCACCCCGCCCCCGCAGCTGCCAGACTGGTCAGAGGGTCTCACCTATAGAGTGTCACAGGGGACTTCTAAACGCAGGACTCAACATTCTTACTAAAAATACTTTTCTTGTGTAGTCCTTTACAGTTTATTAAAGACCCTTACACATGTGTTAGCTCTTGAGCCCCCAAACAACCCTCATTTTTCAGATAGGGAAACTGAGGTTAGGAGAGATTAAATGACTTACTCAAGTTCATACACTGTTTGTGATGGAGTTGGAACCTGACTTCAAGCTTCCCGAATTCCTAGTCATATTCTTTTCTTTATGCCTCCTTGCCTCCCATTCTACCCCTTCCCAGTTATATCTGCCAAGCAAAAGATGCCAGCCCTTCCAGATCTTCGACCTGTGAGTTATATTGAAATTTGAACAGACAGAGAGCCCTGGTTTGTTACCCAACTCCTATTAATAGGCTTTTGTTGTTGTTGTTGTTGGCTGTGCGCGGGCTTTCTCTTGCTGTGCGCGGGCTTTCTCTAGTTGCGGCGAGCGGGGGCTACTCTTCGTTGTGGTGCGCGGGCTTCTCATTGCGGTGGCTTCTCTTGTTGTGGAGCATGGGCTCTAGGAACGCGGGCTTCAGTAGCTGTGGCACGTGGGCTCAGTAGTTGTGGCTCGCGGGCTGTAGAGCGCAGGCTCAGTAGCTGTGGCACACGGGCTCAGTTGCTCCGTGGCATGTGGGATCTTCCCGGACCAGGGCTCGAACCCGTGTCCCTTGCATTGGCAGGCGGATTCTTAACCACTGTGCCACCAGGGAAGTCCTTAATAGGCTTCTTTTTCATCTAGTTTTTTAGTTTGTTTGATTGATTTTGGTTTGGTTTAGTTTGGTTTTTTCGGCTGTGCCTCGAGGCTTCTAGGATCTTGGTTCCCCTACCAGGGATTGAACCTGGGACCTAGCAATGAGAGCGCCGAGTCTTAACCACTGGACCGCCAGGGAGCTCCCTTTCGTCTAGTTTTTAACTTCCATTTGTCGCTCCTAAACCAGAGGCTTCTTTCCTGGAAATTAAAGTTTCAGTGACTCACTTGTTCACTTACCTGTGGGTAAATTGCCCCCATAATTCTGGAAGTAGGATTCTGTGATAAAATCATTTTCTTGTTTGTTTTTGTCAACTGGTTCATTGTGCCCCATCCACTCAGAAGTAACATCTCTGAAATGAGTATGAGTCTTTACTGAGCTCATAACAGAGTACCAAGCTCAAGTAAGCCCTTTACCCACCTGTGGAGTAGGTCCTGTTTTACAGATGAAGAGACTGAGACCCAGTGAAGTCAGTTAACTTGCCCAGGATCCCCCACCTCAGGAATCCTGGTGAAGCCAGGATCCAAGCCCAGGTCTTCCTGACCCCAGAGCTAGTGCTTCTGAGCTCTAGGCCAGGGAGTCAGGAAGGCTCGTCATGTGATTTGTCAAGCAATAGCTTGCTCTGTCTTGGTGGCACTTTCAGGTGTGTTGGCACCAGACCCAAAGGCTGTGAAGAGAGCAGACTGGGAGGACAGAATCCATGGGACCTTCTCAAAGGCAGGGCCAAAAGGAGGGTAGGTGTTTGGGTTTGGAGAAACCCCATTCTCAGGAATAAAAATAGATTTAAAAAAGAGAGGTGGGTTGGGGGAGGGAGATTCAGCATACGTATCAGATAAACACAGTGAGGCCTCTGGAAGAGGTGGGAAGGAACTGAATGTCAAGAACCAGGGCTTATACACGCTGTTAGCCTTGCCATTTCCTCACGTTTGATAATCATCCTTTAAAAATCTTTAAACAGGAGAGCTCTCGTGTTCGTCTTTGGGAGAGCAAGGAGGTACAGCTCATGAGATGTGCATCCAGCTCTACAGTTCAGAAGAAAGGAGCCCCAGGGAACTGAGTGGATGGGGTTAGCTATCAAAGAGGAAAGTATAGGCATTAGAAAACACTTTGGAAAAGTGAGAAGCAGCTGTCCGTGTTCCTTCCTGGCAAAGCAGACTCAAGAGCCAGTCCCTCACTCCACAGAGGCAGCCTTGCACCACTTCCTGCCGGTGGCTTTTGTTTGGCCCTGCAGCCGGCACATGAGCTATGTCCACTGAGAGGAATTGGGCTGGGTGGGTAGGATGGGTGACCTAATCCCACAGAGCAAGTCCTGGCGTAGGCTTTCTTTTATCTTCCTCTCGCTGCTGGCTTTTAGCTTTCAGTAGCAAAAGAGGTGGCTCCTGGCTCTTCCTTTGACCTCTTTGCTCAAAGAACTTTCAAAAGATTTCTCACTTGACTTCATTTTTGGTAGTTTGGAAGCTCCCATCCTTTCACTTTTCTCCAGAGTGTTTTGCATTACCAGCAACGTGCATGTCACTTTGTTCCCCTCCCTTCCCGTCCTGCCTCAGCCCCTGAACCCAGGCCTCACCTTGATGGTTACGGAGACCATTTGAATATAGAGACCTGAAACCCTTTAACCATCACTCAAGCAGCGCATTTTACTTTCGTTATTCAAATAGATACTGGGATGGTAGCATTAGGACTGTATTTCCTATTAAAATTTGTTTAAAATCCTGGTCTTGCTAAGGTACAGTTCATCAGGAGATGAGCCCAATAGTTGCCAGGGAGCTTTAACCCAGAAAAGCCAACCAAGCAAAGAAAACGTACGTTGAAGTTCTAGGCTCTTAAGGACTGGAGCCAGAAGTGCCACCAGGAGGATCCTGTCAACTTAGGTGTGGCCCTGGTATCCTTCTTGACCATCCTTGGTCAAGAAGAAGAAATACTCAGTCTTGATGAATTCCTCTTTCTCTCCAAAATCCAGTCCACAGGGTTATATGACTCTGACAGGTGGCTAACCCACATTAAGAGAGTGTTTATTAATATCAGTTAAAAAGATTATTATTAAACACTGGGAAGAGGACAATGTTCTGGAATAGTGAAGGCTCACGAACATGCAGAGAATACGTGAGGGCTTGTCCTCAAAGAATTTACAGTTTAGTATGAATACTTAAGACAAGTATGCAATTGAAGATGGTGCCAGGAATAACATATAATCAGAGTCCAGTAGAGTCTTCTGACATTTAAAGGAAGGAAAGATCTATTTCTGTTTGAAAGGGAAATTTTCATATAATTTTCATAAAAATTATAACATTTGAGCTGGACCTAGAAGGATGAGTTGATTCGGATTGGCAGGAATGGAAGTAAAAGAATCAAGCATTTCCAGAGAGAGAGAACAGTGAGAGCAAATGCATTGAACTGTCCATGGTCCCATTTGACCAGAGCTTAGAATGTAGAGGAGAGCCGTGTGGCGTACTCATGGGAAGAGAGGCTGCGACGGTGTTGTGAAAATGAGGGGGCTTCCCTGGTGGTGCAGTGGTTGAGAGTCCGCCTGCCGATGCAGGGGACACGGGTTCGTGCCCCGGTCCGGGAAGATCCCACATGCCGCGGAGCGGCTGGGCCTGTGAGCCATGGCCGCTGAGCCTGTGCGTCCGGAGCCTGTGCTCCGCAACAGGAGAGGCCACAACACTGAGAGGCCCGCGTACAGCAAAAAAAAAAAAAAAAAAGAAAATGAGGGGTTTGGGGCTCCCCTATAGAAAGGTTAGTCTTTGTAGGACGGTGCTAGAGGGATGGTTAGGAGGCTTTTATAGTGATCCAGGCAAGAGGTAACAGGACTTCAGTGGAAGCAGTGAGATTAGTAAGAAAGAGACTGAAGTGGCCCACATTGGAGGGGCACATTCTTCTGACTTAAGATGATGTGGAACCAGGAGTAAGGAATCAATGTGAACTCCACAAGGTCATCATACCCAGAAGATTAGGAAAGTAGGCACCAGAACCGGGATGTCTGAAAGAGATTGTGGGGGAAAGCTGATGAGTTTAGAATTGGGCATGTTGAGTCCAATTGAATTGGACACGTTGAAAGATACCTAGTAAATAGTTAGAATTTTGGATCTGGAGCTTAAAAGAGCATTTCTATAATTCTTTATAGAGAAGCAGTGTAGTTGAAGTCGTGAAAATAGATGATACTGCCAAAGTAAGTGTGGGGAGAGAGACGGTCAAGGATAGAAATGTGAAGAGCGAAGGAGCTGGGGCCAGCAGTCAGAGGAGGAGAGGAGGGGACTGGGTGGGGTACAGACGGGAAGCCAAGGAAGGGGAGAGAGGCGTCCACAGGATGGAGGCCGTCCTCCTAGGCTAGAGGTCCTGAAAGCTCCAAGAATGATTCTTCTGTGCATCTAGGTGTGGGAACATAGCACTGTCAAATCAACAGAGAAATGAAGAAAAAAAGAAAAGGTTCAGTGTGATCCAGCCAACCACTGATATGTGGGATTTTTTTTCTCCTAAGGGTGTGATCCCTGCAAGAGAGAGCCTCGGCTTTGCTGTTAAGACTCAGGGTTGGCAGGCTGGTCCAGGCTCCTCCGAGCATCACCAGCCAGCTGAGGATGAGCGGACAGTGCGCACGTGGCCCTCACCATTGCCCACTGTCCCTTGCGAGACATTTCTTTGGTGAGAGTTGCCAGTGTTGGGAGAAACTCTAGGTCTGCTGACCCTATTTTGCTCTGTCCCCTCAGAGTCTGTCCTAGGGAACTGCATGGATAGAAGTTCTCCAGGACAAGCAATGGAGCTGCCAGATCACAATGGACTTGGGTACCCAGCACACCCCTCAGTCAGTGAACACCACAGGCCCCGGACCCTCCAGAGACACCACACGATCCAGAACAGTGACGATGCTTATGTATGTGGGCCCCCTCCTGCTTTTCGGAAGTGGGATCCTTGAAAACAGAACTTAGGAATGCGGGGTAGCATCTACTCTCCTTCTCCTCAGCCAGAGTCCAGCGCCTCCGGGCACTAAGGGAGCATTTCTCTGAATCACCGTAGCAAGCGATCCTGAACTCCAGGAGAATCTCCATAGAATCTGAGCTCCACATTTGAGACTGAGGAATCAAGAACGGTTGCCGTCTGTTTCCTCTGGTCTTAGTTACTGAACTTCTCCCCAGACAGTCGAAACTCAGGCCCCAGCGAATGAGCCTTCAGGCTCTTGGTTAGTTTTCTGGCAGCTACGTTGAATTTCTTCAGATAAGGGAGCTAATCCACTCGGCAGAGCATCGTCTCCTTCGGGCAGGGCAGACTCGTAGGCGGCGCTGTCTGATACAGCAGCAGCCAACCACGTGTGGCTTTTCCATTTTAAATGTAATTAAAGCAAAATAAAATTGAAACCTGAGTTCTTCAGTCACACCAGCCACATTTCAGGGCTCAGTAGCCCTTGTGGCTGCTGGCTTCCTACGGGGCAGGCACGGAACGTTCCCATCCTCACACAGAGTGCTGTTGGCAGTGCTGTCCTAAGACAGACTCCTCATGGTGATGAGATAGGTCAGAAACCTGGCACTGGAAGGCCATGTAGATGTCAAGGGCATCTGACCACCAGCTGAGATTCACCGTGCCCCTCCCTTCCCACCCTACCCCCAGCCCCAGCCTCAGCTTCCCGCGCGGTCACCATTGGCGCATCCCCCTTTAGATGGCCCTGCAGAGGAAGGGAGTCTGGGTGGTAGTGCTTGGGGCTGGTGCTTGAGGCCGGCCGTTGCCTGGGCTCTTTTGGAGGGCACAGCTGTCTCTAGGGGTCCCTGAGGGTAGCGCGTTTTCTGATATCCTTACTTCTTTCCCTAATTGTTTCCTGCAGGTGCAGCTGGATAACTTGCCTGGCATGAGTCTCGTGGCTGGGAAAGCACTTAGTTCTGCCCGGATGTCAGATGCGGTTCTCAGTCAGTCCTCGCTCATGGGGAGCCAGCAGTTCCAGGATGGGGAGAATGAGGGTGAGGGGTGTTATGCGTGGGGCAGCCCGGAGAAGTTCCTGGAGGGGCCCCCCTTCCATGGTCACCAGGGACTACTCCCCTCTTGTACAAACAGCCCATGGGAAGCCACAGCATCCGCAAGGGGTTCTGTCTGGATGCAGCCTTTCCGCAGTTCTCGCGCACCGAGCTCCGGGTCGGGGGCAGGGGCGTCACGCTTCTGCCTGCAGCGCGCTGTTAACATGCTCCTTCCATCACGCTTTTTCTGGTTCTGATTAGAGGGCACCGTGTCCTCATGTCTGTCTCCCTTTAGGACCAGTAGAGGGAGGGTATCATAGTTGCTATAAAGCCCAGGTTCGGGAGTGGGCAGGTCTGCGGTAAATTCTCACTGCCCTTTACCGGCTCCACAGGTCAAGGCGCTTAACCTTTCTGAGCCCCAGGGTCCTCCCTGTAAAGGGACAGAAACAACAGAGCCCCTGTCCTAGATTGTGCTGTGAGCATTAACTAGCTTGGGGGGTTTAAAGTGCTTAGGCCAGTGCCCTGAGTACAGAGCGCGCCCAGGAGTCAGTGTCTGCCAGCCGCGAGGGTGTCCTCCACACCACAGGAGCTGACAGTGCTCGACGGTGGGAGACTGTAAAGGAAGAGGGAAAAACGGACACTGGGGACAACAGGAAGGAGCCTGGCCCCCAGCCACGGTCACTAGCCAGACCGAGGGCCTGCTCTGAGCTAGAGTTCAGGGCTGGGAGTCGGGCTACGGAAGGTTCAGACTTCTCCTCCACCTCCGTCTACCTCTTGCCCACCTACCACCCCGCTGCCTGCACATCTGCCATGTTGCTTCTGGTCTTGCAGAATGCGGGGAGAGTCTTGGAGGTCATGAGCATCCAGACCTGACTGATGGCAGCCAGCATTTAAACGCCTCCTGCTACCCGTCCACGTGTATTACAGACATACTGCTCAGCTACAAGCACCCCGAGGTCTCCTTCAGCATGGAGCAGGCAGGCGTGTAGCAAAAGATGGAGAGTGAGTATCACCCTGGCTGGGGCCAAACCAGCCCTTTGGCCCGGTACCAGCTCCTGATCCCATCAGGAGATTCCTTCCATGTGAACTTGAGCCAGTGAACTTGACAATGCCACTCTTCCCATCAAGGTCTTTGTGTCTTCCTGTTCCTTCATTAAGCGCTACGCTAGTTGTTTGGGGGTGGATGCTGGCCATAGTCCCTTGGTTGAATTATGGGGGATAAGACGTGTTATAGGTGCCACAGCCTCCACAGAGTAAGTGAGCTTAGGGCTTCAGAGGACAGACGGGACCTCTGGCCAGGGTAATGCGAAAGGAGGTGACCCTTGAACGCAGTCCTGAAGGATGAAATTCAGCAAGAAAACATGGCCAGCCAGATTTTGTTAAGGCTGTGCTGCAAGTGGCAAAATATTCCAGAAATGTGTGATCAGAGGCCAGTGGTAGAGAACGGATAAACAGTCCAGTCTGGCTGGAGTAACGCCTAAACGCACACAGCAGGTAGTATCGGTTCTGTCTTTGAAAACTCATTGACAGAAAAGACTTGATGAAAGTTAAGCCACCTGGCAAATCCATACTAGGCAGAACTCTTTAAATGTCTGAGGTAAAGCGCACCTATGTTTTTTTTCTTTTTTAAGTTTTCAGTGGAATATATGAGTCTCTCTCTTTTGAAACTAATTCTCTGTGTCTGCTGCTCTGTTGCAGGTTTATGTACTGCGCGGGAATGAAAAGGTTGACTTTAAACCAACAGTATCTAGCAGCATTGCGCCAAGTTGCCATTGTGTTTCCCTCCACCCAGAATGCCGGCTCCTTTCCTCACATTTGGTTCATCAGCGTGCTGTTCTTTTGGGTTCTGAGGGGGGTTTTGCCACGTTCGCCTGTATGACCAAGTCACCAAGGAAATAAACAGGAAATCCATGTTCGCCACCTTTCGTGAAAGTGTATTTGGTGTATTTGAGTTGGTGGTTTTGTTTGGTTTGGGTTTGGATTATTTTTGATTGTTTTTTTTAAAGTATGTTTTCTTTTGGAGGTGATTTTCTTTCTTTTTTTCTTCCTTTCTTTCCTTTTTTTGAGACAGAAGAGCAAAGCAGTTAGTGTACGGTGGCCAGGAGCGCAGAGCCACTCCCCTCCCTGGCCTCCGTCCACAGAGCGCCCTCCAGTCCCTGCACTGCTCTTCGGCAGGAGCAGAAGCTAGAGGGTAACATCCTCTGGAATCTTAGCAGCTGGAGAAAGAGACAGAGGAAGGGATGACAGCCTTTGGCCCTTGGAGAGCAAAAAGAGAAACCCCAAGCCTGGAACCTGGAGAGGTCTTCGCTGCTGGGATCCACTGAAAAACATGTCTGGCCCAGCCAAGGTCATATGAGAATGTTAGCACGGAGGCTACGAGTGGCCTGGCGTTCATGGGTTGCCAGTTAGAACATCTGTTTGGTGTGTAACTCGGCTCCCCTCTTACAACCTGGAAAGTTGGTTGCCTTCATCATCCTGCTGGTTCTACCCATGGACTGAACACCCGACAGTGGTACACTATGCTTTTGTGTCACCTTTTATTCTCATTTTATATTGTGCTATAACAAGGATTGTTGCTCCATATATATATACACACATATATATATATGTGGATGTATATGTATACATCCATATATACATCCATATAATGCTTTTCCTTTTCAGCCTCTTTGTCACAGGCAAGAAGAACAGGAGGTTGTCTTGGGTCCTGCCTCTCTCCTAACTTCCCCTTCTCCCTGGGCATGCTCAGCCCCTATTTTAATTCTTGATCATATGTAGGAATTGTTTTTGGTAAATGTTGATATTATTGTTATTATTATTATTATTATTAATAAATAAAAACAAAAGGAATTTTTGTTTAAAAGAGAAATGTTTAACCAGATTCTGTTCTATTTGAATTGTGACTTGCACCTTTTGTTCAAAGTATTTTATTTAGACCTTGTAATTGTGAACCGTTCTCACTCGTGCCAGTGACAGATGTAGTGGTCTCCTTTCCCCCAGCTGAAGCAGTGCATATGCAATAGCTATTATTTGTGTCATTATCTTTATTTTTCTTCGCTGTTAGAAACCAAAGTCTTCTCTGCTGGCTGGGGGCTGACAGAGGATCTGGGTTATCGCCTTCCGATCTTCAAAACAAGGAAGAGGTGTTAAATATCCCGACTCTTGATCCATTTTGCTGGGAAAGCAGAGTAAAAGGTCCCCCGGCGCCTCCTAGTCTTTCATCCTGAATTTGCACAGAAGAAAGCGGGTTCCCAGCATGGCCATCCTGGCGTTGCTGACAGGATCCCCGTGCAGCTTGTCCTTCTCACTGATGTTGGCAGCTCAGCTCCTGGACCCGGTATCCCTCGAGTGGGTTTCTGCAGTGCAAGAGCCTTTCCTGGGATCTCTCCGTGTCTCCTTGGTCCCTAAATCCCCTCCACTTGGTGGGGCCACCAGCTGCTCACCTTCTGGAAGCAACCGAGATAGCCCAGACAGCCACTGTTGACTTCTCCGGGCTCGTTGCACTCCCCATGCTGGCCTCCCACCACGTGCTCAGCCTGTTCTGTTCACGGTGCTGATGGACCGAGCAGACTGCCGCCCCCCTGTGACCACCCAGACGAAAGCCAGTGAGCCTATTAACCGTGCCGTCTTGCGAACTACACTTTTAAAAGATCATCGCTTTGTATTGTAGTGACCAGTATGCGCAGTATATGTTGAATGTATATGAACATACTTTCCTATTTCTGTTCTTTGAAAATGTCAGAGTATTTTTTTTCTTTCTCATTTATGTTGAACTAAAAAAGGATTAAAAACCTCCAGACCCAAGTTGCAGTAAGACCTTTAGTCGTTTCTTGGTGGGCACTTACAACTTAGTAACTTGGTTGGACGGTAGGGGATTGTGCAAATAAACACCTGATTATGACCTTGTGTTGATATGTTTCTTGCCTTTGTGGTTTGGAGTCTAGTTGGGAGAAGCGCTCAGGCTGGAAACTGGAATGCTGGAGGCTGAGGGCGTGTAGCGTGGGGCTTTGAGCAGTGCTTTATCTCACCCCACCTTGCAAGACGAGCATTCTCTAGAAGCCTGAACTCGGCTCCGCTCTGGGTCGTCAGGCACCTGGCTTGGACTCTGGCCCCTCAGAAGGGAACGTTAGAGTTTCCTGAGTCGGGTGGAAAACATTCCTTGAGAGCGTACTATTGAAGGAGTAAAAGGAGGACCTCAAAGAGTTGGCACAGGCTGGGGCCTTTATGGGGTGACCTCAGTCAGCCCAGGGATACGATCAACTATAAGTGTTAGGATGGAAGGGGACTTTCGCTATAGTTTTCCCCCTTTTTCCACGGCTGGACTCCAGAGGGCAGGGTAGAATTTCTAGCGGGGTCCCAGCCATGGCTGACAGATAGCTGATGGAAGGCCCTTCTATGAAGAAAGATTACAGAAGCTGGAAATACGGAGTTTATAGGAAGAAGAGGGAGAGGAGGGAGGCCATGGTGAACCAGAAAGTCGCTGTGGGACTGTTTAGAACAGGAAAAGCCTCAAGAAGGGTCTTCTAGAAATCGTCTGAGTGTGTACACAGGCCCATGGAAGGCTGGGAGTGTCTCTGAAACCAAACAGCGATAAACCCAGATGCCTTCAAACGATTTGTAAGAACCTTTTACGGGAGGTGCCACGCCCTCCTGAATGCAGCCAGGATGCCTTTGAGATGAGCTCAGAGCCCTGCCTCCTGGATGCAGGCCCTGAGGTCTGAGCTCTAGAAGATGGAAGCCCTGCTGACAGATCCTTACTCGTCTCTCTGACTTTGTGGTAGCCCCCAGCCCGTTCCACCGGCACAGATCAAGAATTCGGAAGGCTGGCGTGCCTGCCAAGGAGCCAGACCTCAGCTCCTGCTGCCTCATCTCCCAGGCGGGAGGGCAGGAGAGAATCTTGGTTGGTTACAATGCCCTGCCCTGGGTCTAGATTGGAATCTATCACCAGGAGCTGCAACAAAATTGCCAGATAGTGAATAGGGTGATGGTGGTTGTGGGGATCTCCTCCCCTGATCAATCCAAACCTTCCTAACTTCAAGCCTCCCCTCCCGACCTGCACCATGTGCTTTCCCAGTCAATGTTCTGAGCAGGGCCCGTGATACAGGGCCAAACGCTCCCGATTCCTGTGTCCCCTCTCCAGGCCCACTCCTTCAGATGACCATCTGCCTCCCTGGTGACCCTTCCTTTGGTTGCCAGTGTGGTTCCTTGAGCAAACATTTGCTGAGTGTCTGTTATGTGCCAGGCCTAGCAGGGGACAGAGTCCTCCCAGCGCAGACTGACCAGCACGACGTTGAGACATCAATTGTGAAATGAGTGGCCTGTCATTTCTGAGCAAAATCCACTCCTGTAGCCAGCCAGCCAGCCACACTCCCACACCTGTCAGGGGACCCACTTCAGAAACGGTCACTCTGGAGACTCCCCAGATCAGGGAAGAGGGTGGTTGGACTGCGGGCCTACATTGGTAGGCCCTGCACCCACCAGACAGCTAGTCCAATCCGGGCACTTGGCGCCTCTGACAATGACTGGCTGGACCCCAAGTCTGGTTCTGAGATGTGCTCCGTTTGCTATTGGTGGTGGTTTTCCCATAGGTCTCTGTCCAGAAAGACTCGCTTCTCCAAAATACTAGTAATGAGGGGTTTGGGCTGGTTTAAGCCAAATATCTTACAATGAGATGGAGTAGACACACTAGTGAATAAGTATATTTTAAAAGGAAGCTTCTGGTTTGGTAAGATGCTATCAAACAAGGGCTCTGGGAGTCGGGGGTCAGGCTGCTGTTGGCTGACAGGCAACCATCAAAGAGCTAGAAGCCAGGCCCCCTGATGCCCTTCCTGCCAGCACCGAGCACTTAACGGCTGAAGGACGCAGGGCGGCTCTTAGCAGCTCTCAGCTGCAGCCTTCTCACAGACACCACAAGGAGACTATCTGGCCTGCTGGCCTTAAAGGGACAAACTGAGTTCGTCGTGAAACTGCTGTGGCCACTGAAGAACTGTGCAGATGTCAAACACTAGGTTTGCTCTCATCGTTTCAGTAGTGAACCAAAGAGCAGGGCAAAGCAGTGCCCAACCGGTAGGCTTCTGAGGCCCCCCGCGTGCTGGCTAGGAGGATCTCTACCACCACCACCACCACCCCCTCCCAAGAGGAAGGAGCCTCTCGTCCTGAGACACTCCTGAGCTGCCCCAGCAGGGGACCGGCCTCCCTCAGACTCCAGACAACAGGCAAGGGAGCTGGGCTGGCCAAGTGGCAGCCTCCCTCTCCGCTGAGCCCACAGAGCCTTGGGGGTGGGTCAGTCTCTCATCTCGGCACGTCAAGGCCACGCAAAGAAAATGTGATTCCTCGCCGTACCCCACTTCTGCCACCAGAAGCGGAGGTCGTAGCTCTGGTCCGCTCGCCGTACCCCACTTCTGCCACCAGAAGCGGAGGTCGTAGCTCTGGTCCGCTCGCCGTACCCCACTTCTGCCACCAGAAGCGGAGGTCGTAGCTCTGGTCCGCTCGTCGTACCCCACTTCTGCCACCAGAAGCGGAGGTCGTAGCTCTGGTCCGCTCGCCGTACCCCACTTCTGCCACCAGAAGCGGAGGTCGTAGCTCTGGTCCGCTCGCCGTACCCCACTTCTGCCACCAGAAGCGGAGGTCGTAGCTCTGGTCCGACAGTGCAGGTGTGCTCAGTGGGAGCAGGGGGGCAGAATGGCCGAAATGGCTTCTGGGCCCCAGAATAGCTACTGTTTACTAAGTGCCAGGTCCCTTTCAGTTTTGCCGTGCATGTTCAAATGTAGTGCTTAACACAACATAAATGTATTATCTGACAGTGCAGGTCTGGAGGTCAAAAGTCCAAAACAGGTCACACTAGCCTTAAAGCATGAAGTCAGCAGAGCTGTATTCTTCCTGGAGGCTCTAGGGAAACTCTGCTTCTTTGGCTCTTCCAGCTTCTAGAGGCTGCCCGCATTCTTTGGCTCATGGCCCCCTTCCAGCAATCACATCACTCCAACCTCTGCTTCTGACCTCCCACCTTCTTCTCCAACTCTCCCTCTCCTGCCTCCCTCTTGTGTATTTAAGGACCCTTGTGACGGCACGGGCCCACCTGGATAACCCAGGATAGCTGCCCCACCTCAAGGTCCTTGTAATCACATCTGCAAAGTCCCTTCTGCCATGTAAGGGAACAGTCACAGGTTCCAGAGAGTAGGACATGGATGTGTTTGGGGGAGGGGCTTATCCTGCCTGCCATGCGTGCTACCCCTACGATGACTCCAGGAGATGCATGTTCTATCATTATCTTCACTTCACAGATACGAGACTGAGCTGAGGTGGAAGGAAGGTCTGGACCAGCCCAGGTCATACAGCTAACAAGCGACAGAGCTGGGATTGAAACCTAAGGTGGTCCAGCTCCAGAGCCTTCCGCTCTGAGGAGAAAGGCATGAGGCTGGCTAGAGTGGGAGAGGCCTGGAGCCCCGCCACTCCGGGGTCTGGCAGACGGCACTCCCCGGCTGGGTTTGAGAACATTAGGGAGTTTCCTGAGGAGGTGGTGCAGAGCCCATTTCTGCCCTGGGTCCTCAGTCCAGAGACCTCGGTTCTAAGTCCAGCCCTGCCTCTAACTCCCTGGGACACCAGGGACACTGGGCAAATTCCTCCACTCTTCAGTTTCCTCATCTGAAGATGGTGGGTGGGGAGAGGCTGATCTCAAAATTCCTCTCGGCCTGCACGTTCACAGGTTCTATGACAGGGGCCCTGCAGGTGACCTGGTGTTGGGGGCTCACACACCTTCGAGGAGAAACCTTACAAAATGGTTCTGCAAACACCAACAAGCACACGGTACTGATTTACAGGATTTCCCTGGGTTCGTCCTCCAACCACCCCCATTCTTATCTTCATTTTACTGATAGGAAACCAAGGCTCAGGGAGATTACATAACTGGCTCACAATCCTCCTCCAGGATTTTGCACACTGAAGGCAAAGATGAAATAAGAACCTAGGCTCCTGCCACTAGCAGTCCAGAGGTCTTTCCCTGACACCAGCCATCCCTAAGGGCTGGTGTCCATTCTCACCTGTGTGGGATCCAAGATCAATATGAACAATGCTGGGACTTCCTTGGAGGTGCAGTGGTTAAGAATCCACCTGCCGACCTAAGTGTCCACGGACAGGTGAATGGATAAGGAAGATGTGGCACATATATATAATGGAATATTGCTCAGCCATAAAAAGAAACGAAATTGAGTTATTTGTAGTGATGTGGATGGATCTAGAGTCCATCCTACAGAGTGAAGTATGTCAGAAAGAGAAAAACAAATACCATATGCTAACACATATATATGGAATCTAAAAAAAAAGAAAATGGTTTTGAAGAACCTAGGGTGAGGACAGGAATAAAGACACAGACATAGAGAATGGACTTGAGGACACAGGGAGGGGGAAGGGTAAGCTGGGATGAAGTGAGAGAATGGCACTGACATATATACACTACCAAATGTAAAACAGACAGCTAGCGGGAAGCAGCCACATAGCACAGGGAGATCACCTCGGTGCTTTGTGTCCACCTAGAGGGGTGGGGTAGGGAAGGTGAGAGGGAGACACAAGACGGAGGGGCTATGGGGATATATGTGTACGTATAGCTGACTCACTTTGTTATACAGCAGAAACTAACACACCATTGTAAATCAATTATACTCCAATAAAGATGTTAAAAATAAATTAAATTAAATTAAAAGAAAAAAAAAAAGAATCCGCCTGCCAATGCAGGGGACATGGGTTTGAGCCCTGGTCCAGGAAGATCCCACATTCCGCAGAGCGACTAACTCAGTGTGCCACAACTACTGAGCCCACGTACCACAACTACTGAAGCCTGTGCGCCTAGAGCCCGTGCTCCACAACAAGAGAAGCCACCACAATGAGAAGCCCATACACCACAACGAAGAGTAGCCCCGCTCGCTGCAACTAGAGAAAGCCCGTGTGCAGCAACGAAGACCCAATGCAGCCAAAAATTAATTAAAAATATTAACAATGCAAAGATCTATGTATCCCATTTAAGCAACTGTCCTTTATTCTGAGGTTATGCTCTTTTGGGTTTTTTTTTTTGAATTTCTGAATTTTATTTTATTTCTTTTTTTATACAGCACGTTCTTATTAGTTATCCATTTTATACATACTAGTGTATATATGTCAATCCCAATCTCCCAGTTCATCCCACCAGATGGGAAGGTTTGGGCCAGGTGGGGCGCAGCGGTGGGTAAGATTTTTAACATGACAAAATAAAAATTGGCAGCTCTGTGTTGGTCTTTAGAATTTGTTTGGAAACGTTAGAGGTCTCTGACATCTCAGAGTCTGGGAGCCACTGAGCGCTGTCCTGTCTCTCTCCCCAGGCAGCATCCTAGCACAGGGCTCCCTTTGCTTTTGGATCTGGGAGGTCTGCAAGGGCCTGGAGAGGGCGGACGACGAGGAGATGCGACAGCACTGGTGGGAGCACCGTCTAATGCCTTTGTGGGGGGGGCAGGGTGGAGGTGAGACAATCTCCCTGGAATGCGAGGGGACAGCGGGGGAGGACACCGCCTGAGTGGAGAAGTCCCAGCCATCGCTGGCAGCTCATGTGTTTTTCTTCCTTCCTCCCATTCACCTACTGCACTGGCACAATGGACAATGGCCGGCACACAGCCCCGACCGAGGAGAAGGGGCCGGGTACAGCTGACCCAGACTCTGGGGACCCGCAAGCCTGCACCCACTCCCTCCCACCCCTGCCTGAACCCTTGATCCCTGGCCCTGCAGCCCTCACAGTTTCCTGTTTGCCTGCTCTATTTGCCCGGCCCCAGGGACAGAGCTGATCCTTGAACTCTGAGTTCCACATCGTCAGGACCAGTGAGCGGTGGCAAGGCCTGGGCTGGCCTTATCAGCCTCCCACAGCCCATCCCCTGCCTGGTCACATAAATAGGCTGGGGGAGAGCCGGCTGTTCAGAGACTGCTGGCCATTGAGGTAAGTGCTGCAACCTGCTTCCCCCAGCTCTAGGCATTTGAGGCTCAGGCTTTGGGATCCTGGTTCCAACCTCTGCCCCATGCTGGGGCTCTGGACACCTGGCCCTCTCCTACCCTGTGCCCCGCCCCCTCCTCCCGGGCTACAGTGAGATGGGGTGCGCGGGCTCCTTCAAGCCCCACTCAGCCGGGCCCGTCTTCTCCTCCAGGTCACCCACGTCCCTTCAGGATGAAGGCCGTGCTGCTGACCTTGGCTGTGCTCTTCCTCACCGGTAGGTGCCCCCAACCTAGGGAGCTGACCATCGGGGGGCGGCTTCTCTCCGAACCGCTGTGGTCCACCCTCCTGGGCACGGGGAGCAGAATTTCTCCCTCACCCCCTTCTCCCCTACCTAGCATTTCAGCTCAGATCCCGGTCCAGAGCCTGACCTGGGTCTCCCCTCTCACCTCCAGGGAGCCAGGCTCGGCATTTCTGGCAGCAAGATGACCCCCAGTCATCCTGGGATCGGGTGAAGGATTTTGCCACCGTGTACGTGGATGCAATCAAAGACAGTGGCAGAGACTATGTGGCCCAATTTGAAGCCTCCGCTTTGGGAAAACAGCTCAAGTAAGGACCCAGCCTGGGGGCCTGGGGCAGGGGTAGGGGGTGCCGGTGCTGGGGGTGGGGAGGCCTGTGGGAAGAAGCAGCCAGACTGGCCGAATCCCCACCTGCTATTTGATGGGCCCCATAGAAGACCTGGATGGAAGACAGAAGTGGGATCCCCACGCAGGGTCACAGCCCCCTAGCAGGGGGCAGACCCGTGCTGCCGGGTCAGTATTCATGGCACCGCGCTCTGCCTGCAGGTGCAACAAGCCCCTTCCTCTTCCTAACTCCCTTCTTAACTCCCTCCTCGGCTCCGGCCAGCAACAGGATGGCTGTCTTCAGAGAGGAGAATGGGCTGGAAGGGTGGAGACTAGGTCCTTAAAAGGCCCGGCTTCGGGGACAGACAGGACTGGGTACCAAAACCAGCTCTGTCTCTTTCTAGCTCCTCTGTCCATCTGGTCAGTGGGATGCAGTGGGAGTGGGGGGCGTGAGGGGGGGCAGATCATGGATGGGAGAAGCCAGGCTGAGGGTCTGCCCCCAGCTACTGCACCTTCAGGGACAGGTGTGTCCAGGTGTCACCCCAGGTAAGCGGGGGCGCTGGGCTGCAGCTCCGGGGAGCACCGGGGTGTCTGCGAGGCCTGCCCTAAGCCCTCCTCTCTCTACCCCCTCAGCCTGAAACTCCTGGACAACTGGGACAGCCTGACCAGCGCGTTTGCCAAAGTGCGCGAACAGCTGGGCCCGGTGACCCAGGAGTTCTGGGACAACCTGGAAAAGGAGACAGAGTCGCTGAGGCAGGAGATGAACAAGGATCTGGAAGAGATAAAGCAGAAGGTGCAGCCCTACCTGGACGAATTCCAGAAGAAGTGGCAGGAGGAGCTGCAGATCTACCGCCAGAAGGTGGCGCCGCTGGGCGAGGAGTTGCGCGAGGGCGCGCGCCAGAAGGTGCAGGAGCTGCAGGACAAGCTGACCCCGCTGGCCGAGGAGATGCGCGATCGCGCGCGCGCCCACGTGGAGACCCTGCGGCAGCAGCTGGCGCCCTACAGCGACGACCTGCGCCAGCGCATGGCCGCCCGCTTCGAGATGCTCAAGGAGGGCGGCGGCAGCCTGGCCGAGTACCACGCCAAGGCCAGCGAGCAGCTGAGAGCGCTGGGCGAGAAGGCCAAGCCCGCGCTGGAGGACCTCCGCCAGGGCCTAATGCCCGTGCTGGAGAGCCTCAAGGTCAGCATCCTGGCCGCCGTCGACGAGGCCTCCAAGAAGCTGAATGCCCAATGAGATGCCTTAGGCTCCCCTCGCCATCAGTTTCAGTTTCTTAGAATAAACATTTTCGGAGTGGGAAGGGTGTGATGGGTTGTATGTTTTTTGAAGCTTCGATGATGATTTTTAAACAATAAAGAGTTCTCCAAAAGCCAAGAAATTCTCTTTGGGGAGAATGAGGTTGGGGCGGGTGGGGGGAGTGACGCTGGAGGGGACTCCAGGCGGGCGTGGCCAGAGGGCAGGGACACCTGTTGATTTCCCAGTGGAGTCATCAGCTCTGAACTGAGGCCTCTCAGGGCCTTAATGCTCGAAGACCTGCTTGGCCGGGGGGCTCAAGAGTGGGGACAGAAAGGAAATAATAGAGGACCAGGCATAGTGACAGATAATCCAACGCAGGTGCCCTGAAAGGGCCTCAGGCAAGAAGTAGTGGCTTTGCTGGGAGGAGTGGGTTCCCTGTCCCCAGCGTTTCCCATGGGCAGAGGACAGGAGCCTCCCCCAGCCCTCCTACTCTAGGGCAGGTGAGGCCGACGGACCGCAACGAGCCACTGGAACTTGAAGGATTTGGGCAGGTTCAAATGAAGGGCTTGACACTCGCTCCTTCATCCTTTATTAATGCAAAAAATACTTTAACAAACACATCCCTTTTCCTTTTTCACAAGGGCCTCGTGCCATTCCTCACACTCCCACCCTGCCTGGAAATAGCTGCTGTTTCCTCGGGCTCAGCTGTGCCAGCCCCATCCTTGGGGCTCCAGCCCTGCCAGCCCCTCTTTTTCTGGCCTGAGTCAGAAAAATAGTCAGCACCTCTTGCAGGTAACTAGCACATTTTAATCCCCAAAGTGTTTTCATATCCATCATCTTACTGCATCCTTCCCCAGATCCTGGGGAGACTGCCATGAAATCGATGGTATGGATGCAGAAGCTGGAGCTTGGAGATGTGAAGTCACTTCCGGGGTTGAAGAGCAGGGTGGTCTAGATTGCCCCTTTCAGACCTACGTGCTCCTGAGCATCCATGATTATTAAAAAACCAATAAATAAATTTGTGGCCAGGCATTCACGTTCATATGGACTTGAGTGTTTACAGCCGGCCCCTCTTCACACTCAGGTATGCACAACCCCATGTGCATGCTTGTGGCTTCACAGACCTGCAAAGATCTGGGCAGTGCATTCGTGGAGCCTTCCCTTCCCTCTCCGCTCAGGGCCTTTTGCCCTGGTGCCGGGAAATCTACCCCTCCTCTACCTCCAGTGTATCTTAACAGCTCTTGGATAAAGGAGTGGGCTTTTTTTTAGTTCCTAACCATCCTGAGCTACAATAGGCGTCAAGCCCAGATTTGGGTGAGAACACTTTCCAGGTGTGGGTGCTGGGACCCCTGGCCAAGTTGGGCCCAAAGAGAAGCCCAGGTGGACTTCCAAAGAGAGAGCAGACGTCTCCAAGTGGTGCTGGATGTCCTGACACCACCAAGATCTGTCAAGGAGCCTTTGACACCTGGCATGGGAGTAACGAAGCCTTTTTCTGTGTCAGCTGAGCAGAATGTGGACAGCTGTCCTGGGCTTGAGGTCCAGCTCTGCCGTTTGCTGACTCAGTGACATTGGGCACGTGCCTTCACCTTTCTGAGCCTGAGTCTTGTCATTGGAAGAGTGGGGGGGGGGGGGCTGCTCAAGTAGTCTGTAGTTCTGGAACTCTCTGACGTGAACATCCGTTGGGGACTGGGGACACAAGGGGCGCAGCCTGTGTTGGGTGACCTTGGGTTCCTCCTTAGTTCCCAGGACACTGGCCCCCCCCACTCCAATCCTGGTCCCAAGGGGACAATCAGCTCAGCCTGTAGTGACAATGGCAGCCATTTACCAGGTGCCTCTGATGTCCCAGGTGCTGTGCACTGTCTCTTTTCCTTCATTCATTCTCAACAAACCTACAGTGGATGGGGTATCATTGTACCCACTTTACAGATAAGAGACTGAGGCTGGTATGAAGTGATAGAACCAAGACTAGAGCCCAGATGTATCTTACTTTAACTGCTACCCCCTCAGCTTCCTTCCCTCAAATGTGGTTGAGAGGCCAGGTGGCCCGGCCGTGGTTGAGGGGCCAGGTGGCCCGGCCGTGGTTGAGGGGCCAGGTGGCCCAGCCGTGGTTGAGAGGGCCAGGTGGCCCGGCCGTGGTTGAGGAGCCAGGTGGCCCGGTCGGGGTTGAGAGGCCAGGTGGCCCGGCCGTGGTTGAGAGGGCCAGGTGGCCCGGCCGTGGTTGAGAGGCCAGGTGGCCCGGCCGGGGTTGAGAGGCCAGGTGGCCCGGCCGGGGTTGAGGGGCCAGGTGGCCCGGCCGTGGTTGAGGGGCCAGGTGGCCCGGCCGTGGTTGAGAGGGCCAGGTGGCCCGGCCGTGGTTGAGGGGCCAGGTGGCCCGGCCGGGGTTGAGAGGCCAGGTGGCCCGGCCGTGGTTGAGGGGCCAGGTGGCCCGGCCGTGGTTGAGGGGCCAGGTGGCCCGGCCGGGGTTGAGAGGCCAGGTGGCCCGGCCGTGGTTGAGGGGCCAGGTGGCCCGGTCGGGGTTGAGAGGCCAGGTGGCCCGGCCGTGGTTGAGGGGCCAGGTGGCCCGGCCGGGGTTGAGAGGCCAGGTGGCCCGGCCGTGGTTGAGGGGCCAGGTGGCCCGGCCGTGGTTGAGAGGGCCAGGTGGCCCGGCCGTGGTTGAGGGGCCAGGTGGCCCGGTCGGGGTTGAGAGGCCAGGTGGCCCGGCCGTGGTTGAGGGGCCAGGTGGCCCGGCCAGGGTTGAGAGGCCAGGTGGCCCGGCCGGGGTTGAGAGGCCAGGTGGCCCGGTCGGGGCAAATCCGCTCCGGAGTTTTGATGATCACACACAATCTCAATTCTGATGACGACATAAAATGTCAGGCGCAGGGCCTGGCACAGAGCACACACTCAAGACATGTTACACAGCACTTGACAGTTTATCAAAGTCTTGCCAAGCCTAGCATCTCCTTTGCTCCTCCACGCAAACCTGTGGAGGCAGGCAGTGTAGGTAGGGTCATTCCTACCTTACCCCACGCAGCTGCTAAGAGGTGGGTGGGACACCAGCCCCAGGCTTGCCTGAGTTGGAGTCAGTCCTGAGCCCACCCACGGAAGAGCCCCGGCCCATTCCCGCGCCCAAACATACATGGCACGCGTGGGACATCCCACTCATGGCAGCTTCTTGTTCAGCTTTATTGGAAGGACAGCACACCCAGGGGGTGGGCCAGGTCTGGGGTGGGGTGGGAGGGCACTGAGAATGTCGTCCCTTTCAAGCGACCTTTGGGGGCAGCCCTGGGAGGCTGCAGGACCCAAGGAGCTGGCAGGATGGATGGGCAGGTGGACTTGGGGTCCCGAGATCTCAGATGGCCTCAGGTGAAGGCGGTGTGGGGTTTGGGGCAGAATCCCAGAATTCAGAGAACTTGCCCTTGAACGTGCTCCAGTAGTCTTTGAGGGAACTGAAGCTGTCGGTCATCCAGCCTCTGAGGGTCAAATCAGTGAGGGGAACAAACAGGGTGGGGATGAGAGCCGGTCTCTAGGCAGTGGCAACCATGGAGCTCCCACCATATCCCCACTGCCCCTCCCAGCACCTTCTCAACTCCACCCAGCAATGCTCCAAGACCTCAGGCAGGGACCCCCTACAGCTGCCACCCCAGGAAAAGACGGCGAAGGTGATGATGGGACCCCCAGCACAAGCCAAATCCGAGTTTCTCCAGGTGGGGGCAGACCTTCGTGCTCATGGGTCTGAAGCAAGCCGGAGAGGGGTGATTGAGTGGGGAGATGTGTAAGGTCAGGACTGCCGTTCTAGTCTAGGCAAATGAGGCGCCCCAGAATTGTACATCCCCGTGGCTCTGAGTGGGGCGGGGCCGAGGGAAGCAGTCTCTCATTTAGAAAATCGTCAGAGGGTTGATTAGCTGCATGAAATGGGGCAGGTCACTTGGTAAAGTGAGCCTTGGTTTTCTCATCTGCAGAATGGGGAAAATAATACCCACTCCACAGCAGGTTCTGAGGACTAAAAATGTTTGTGAACGCCTCTGCTATGGAAATGCCGGCCAATGCGGGTGAAGTGGAGGCGGGGAAGGGGGCTGGGGAGAGTAGAGGACTAGTGGGCAGGGGCAGGGTGGGAGAGGAAGGACCGACTTCTGCTCACATGGGCCCCAGGGCTTGGAACAAAGCAGAAACACACGCACGCGCGCACACACACACACCCACACACACACACACACACACACACACACACACACACACACCGGGCTGAAATTGGGTCGGAAGAAAGGAGGGACGACAAAGGGATAAGAGGTGGGATTTGGTGCCCTCTCCCTGCGAGGGAGCCTGTTTTACAGACAGAAAGGCTCAGAGAGGCGCAGGTCCTTGGTGGCCATGGGAAAGCCACAGCCCGCCTCTTGGGTTCTCACCAAGTCAGGGGCAGGTGGGGGGCCGGGGGCAGGGAAGGGAGGGAGTACCTGGCCTGCTGGGCCACCTGGGACTCCTGCACGCTGGTCAGTGCGTCCGTGGCAGTCTTGGTGGCCTGCTTCATGTAGTCCTGCATTTTGCCCAGAAGGGAGGCATCGTCTGCCTCGGAAGCTTCTGTGAGGAGAGTGGGGCTGAGTGGGGTCGATCAGCCTCTGGGGAACCGTGGCTCCTGCCCAGGCACTCATCGGGGCCCGGCATCCCCAAGCCACCTGCCAAGGGTCCTCCAGGCAGATAGCGGCCCGTTCCCCGCCCCCAGCCCAGTCCCACCAGCTGCTTACGGGCAGAGGCCAGGAGCGCCAGGAGGGCAGCAACGAGGAGGACCCGGGGCTGCATGGCACCTTTGTTCCTGCAGGGAAGTGTCCTGTGAGGGGTGCCCCACGTCCCCCCACTGCCGCTGGGCCCTCCCTGGGG